>NC_041358.1:22845382-22925382 GCF_900634415.1 Cottoperca gobio
GGCGTAACCGAAGAAGGAAGAGTAGCAGTGAAAAAACCAACAGAAAGAGACGGAGAATGGAGCAGATATGAGCGGAGAAGAAAAGGGAGGAATTAGATCAGAGAAACAAAGAACACCATTTCTTTAGAAACCCAGAGGCCTCGTCATCGTTTCAGCAGATTAGAATGATCAGTGAAACAATGAAGAAAACACTAAATAAAGGGTAAACCATGCTCAGACAGAGTGTGTCTGTGCACATGCTTGTGTGAGTGTGTCTGTGCACATGTGTTTGTGTGCATACAAATATTGGTTACAAATAAAATGCTTTGCACATAATGCACAGAATCAGATTTAATACTGAAGCGTTTGACTTGATTTGCTATATTTTGTTTCCTTTGGGTCATCAACTGTAGGATTGAAAAGTGTATTTGCTTGTTGCTTTATATCCAGATGTTTTTCTTTCTGTTTGAAGGACCTGTGAGGACCAGGAGCCAGTCAGACCGGAGCAGGAGAGTGGCCCTCAACACCTTCCCTGACACACAGACTACAGGTACTGAATCCATCGGCAGTGTGTGAGCTAAAAGGGAAAGGTGTAAACCGCATGTTCTAAAAACAACAAGCGTAGGTTTGATTTGGAAAGTGATGGAGACATACATTTTAATCAAGATGAAATCAGTCATCAGAAAAATAATTAATTGTAATGTTGACCAGAGAAATCATAGGCTGTAGCCACACAGAGAACGGCTGTTCCCCAAGTCACACGGACCATTAATGGCACAAATCACCTTACAGCACACGTTTAGTTTGCTAGCTAACTATCTGTTAATGTTAGCTAAGTAGATTAGAGATACTACCTAACTATTTTTGTTTGTAAGCACTGCTTTTACATCTAGAATTCACTCCAGCAATCACATCGCTGCATGTCAAGGCGGGACCAAAGCCAGAAAACACCAATAGAAACTCTATTTCTCATCCCGTGGGAACAGGAGGGATTTAATCCTATGTAGAGCCGATGGAAACTACGTTTTATTTAAAACTCACGTGCAATTAATATCATACCCTACCATAAATTATGCCCATGCCTCCGTGCACCCGTAGTCTTCCACTTTATTTATCAGAGCAATGCATTACTCTGTGAACAAAATCAATCATTAGTTTGTTGCTAAGAGCTTCTTTTGTTTTGAATCTCTCATATTTCTCCTGAGAAAATGTTCAGTTTTCAGGACATGCAGCAGACTAAACAACTAGACAATATGCCTCATCAGTTAAGCCAGGGGGCTTGGAAAAAACCTGGACAATGTAAAGCTCCCTGGGGTGTATGAAGTCAGTTTCCAATGGCGGTAGCAGACCTCCTCTTAAAGTTTGTAACCCATCCCTGCCGTTTTCCTGCCTCCTGCTTTTTCTTGGTTCTGACCCACGTCTCACCTCCATGTAAGACCAGCTCCAATCCCCCCCCTCCCCTCCCATAGTTCTGGGTCCTGAGAATTTCTTTCTTTCTGACTTATTTTCCATTCTAACCCTCCATGTGCCTCCAGGCGTGACAGAGTGGACGTCTTGGTTCAACATCGACCATCCTGGAGGAAATGGAGACTATGAGCGCCTGGAGGCGATCCGTTTCTATTACAGGGAGAGGGTTTGTGCTCGGCCCATGGCCATGGAGGCTCGCACTACGGACTGGGTAGAAGCGACAGAAACCGGGGAAGTGATCCACTCCAGTCTGGAGAAGGGCTTCTGGTGCATCAACAGGGAACAGCCTCAGGGCCGCGTCTGCTCCAACTACCATGTCCGCTTTCAGTGTCCCCCAGGTAGCTCTGACAACAGCAGCGCAGGGCTGTGCTAGCTGTCACTCCACAGATATGAACATTCAACCAAACACATTGATGAAAACACATGCATGCATGCTGGTTAGAGGGAGGAATCCCTCATTATAAATGCTCTTATATAATGTTAAAAACAAAATGTAACTGCTTGATTCTTCTTGCTAACAGCAGCACATAACACCAGCTTTACTCAGGATGTCTCACTCCATCCTTCCATGTGTGTGTTTAGTGCAGAGCTACTGGACTGACTGGAGTGAGTGGGGTCCCTGTTCAACAATGGTTTGTGACGACGTAGGCATCCAGGTCCGCAAGAGGAAATGTGTGAACACCCAGCCCATGCCTCTCCTTTTGGTGCCAGCGTGCCAGGGGCACCATTCAGAAAGGAGGGAGTGCTCCAACCCTCCATGTACAGGTGAGAATCACAAGATATAACAGAACCAACCTTAAGTTACACAATGTGATTTTGTCTCTGAATTAACAGCCAGGTAGCTGCTATGTACTTGACCCTAACCTCTGACCTCTCTTGGTGAATAACATACCACATTGCTTTAAACAGCTATGCACACTTGTTACATTCTGAACTCACATCATTCCCGTCTCTGTGTGATCAGCCAAGTGGGGTCCGTGGGGTCGGTGGGGGGTGTGTTCAGCGACCTGTGGTGGAGGTCGCAGGATTAGGAGAAGGACCTGTGCGAGGACCTCAGAGACAGTTCAGTGTTCTGGACGGCCTGCTGAAATACAGAAGTGTGGGAGGAGTCCATGCCCAGGTAAGCGCTGGAAAAGTTGTGATATCTTTTTTTGCATTGGCGTCTTAATCCGACTGTGCTCAAATATCTGTTTTTCCCCCTAACAGCCAAATGTCAGCTCCAGTGCACCGAGGGCAGCCCCAGTGAGGACTGCAGCCGGTGTACGTGTGATAACCACGTGCTGCAAGGAGAAGTCCACAGTGTGACTGGTGTCCCTGTGGCAGAAGCCTTGGTGGCATTGGCCAACCAGCCCAAGGTGACCCGTGCCCGTACAGATGCCAAAGGTCAGTTCAGGTTCACAGGAATCTGCTCCTCCAGCTCCACCTTGATCTCCATCAGGAAGGATAAGTTTGCTCCGATCACCGTCTCCACCTCCAGTAACACCACAGGGTTGTCCTTGGTACGAGCTGTCCTCAAATCAGTCGGTGAGTGCAAATAAAGATCTTTTTTTTATTGATGTATGGTGCTTTTAATCTACCAAAACACAAAGCAAGTCTGAAATATAATTTAGTATTAATTGAATATATTGTAGAATTTACTGATTTTTTTATTTTCTCATTATTAGCATTCCCAAGTAAAGCTTTCAATCATATTCTCAGACAGGAGAAAACAGTAAATTGACAAAGCTACAACACAAACAGTCTGGCCTATTGTAAGACCTTGCATTGTCTGGAGCACTAACCTGCTTGGTTGCATGGAGACCAAATAAAAATAGGCCAGTGCTGCTTTTGAAAGAGTAATACCCTCAACAATCTTTTTTTTCAAAAGCACAGGGACCAATGTGAGAATAAAGCGTAACATTTGACTGAGTTTTATGAGGTCTCAAAACTCTGTGGAACCATTCATTAAAGTATAGAGGAAGTTCTTGAGGCTTTGCTTCTTTTCCGCTTTCCACAGAAAAGCCATACATTGTAAAGCACCCGGAGGACAAAGTGCGCTATGAGGGAGGACGTGTGATGTTGTGCTGCAAGGCAACGGGATCGCCAGCACCTGACAAATACTACTGGTGAGATGAATAATAGTGCTGGATTCATACAATATGAATCACAGATACAGCTAGCAACAAAGTGATTACTTTTACATATTGGTACATTTATATTTGGATGTTCCTAAAAATGCATATTTCATTTTTTCAATTATTATTAAAGTAGCATTAATCACATGTTTTGGTCTTAAACCAGACCTGAGAAAAATGTCTCTTTAGCTGCTAAATAGTTGCGCTTGATCACCAGTTAGTAGCTTACTCCCTTCTGCTGTTTAGTGCTGGGCATTGAGCATACAGTGGGTTTATCAGAACCTCTTTGGGTGAATCTGCCAGCTGCATCTTAAAAATTACACTGATGAGAGCCGTGAGACGGGACCAAAACAGCTTGAAAATGTAAACCAAGAGCTGAAAGACGTTAAATAAAGGCTGAGGGGAACTGTAGAGTCGGCTGATAATGCTCCAAGAGACTCCTTTCACATTACACCTATTTATTTGATCCATTATTAATATAAATTATTAATCAGTGCAGCTTTAAATATCAAATCTCATTTTTTAGAATAAATTGCATATTTATAGATTTAATGTTACCATCATCACCATTGTACAGTATTATACATTTTAATATATTGTGTATATATCAAACAACCTTTTTTCTTGTCTCTATAACTATTTTTCAAGGTACCACAATGGGACTCTGCTGGACAGGAAGGTGTACAAGTATGAAGAGGACCTTGTACTGTGGGACCTGAAGATAGAGCAGTCAGGGCTGTACCAATGCAAGACCAGTAGCTCTGCAGGCAGCATCAAGTCCTCTACAGCCCACCTCACTGTGATGGGTATTTATAATAATAATAATAATAATAATAATACATTGAATTTATAGACTTGGATCTCTTACTGAAAGCAATTGTGTTTCAACATCACTGTAGTTCTATCTATAGGCCAGTACTTAATCACATTAACCACATTAATAAGCTTGAAAATGTAAACCAAGAGCTGAAAGCCGCTAAATAAAGGCTGAGGGGAACTGTAGAGTCAGAGCAGCTTAATAACAGATATTAGCGTTAGTAAACTCTCAAGGTTTGTGGAGAAAAATGAAAGAAAAAATCATTTTCTATTTGGTCTAAGTTTGTTCTCACAGTCAAAAAGACACAAAAGCTCCCTTCTAGTCAGTGGCATATTGTTGTAATGTAACCCGTAATTCATCATCATCAGCCTGGAGAGAAAATAATTTACTATGATGATAGCGGCACACAGGGATTATAGCTCAGGATGGCTGCGGTCCCAGTGCATTTGACAATGACGTGTTCAGTCAAAGCTCTACACAGGTTCAAGTAAAACCACTGACAAAAAGCAAACAACCACAATTTATTTGACTGGATAAAGAGCAGCTGCCTCTGAGCTTGAACACACACTTTAAGAGGAATGTCAGCACTAAGCTCCAACTGAGACATCCATGAGCCATGTCCATGCATAAAGAGCATTCAAACAAAACCACAGTGTCCTACAACTAAAGGGAGAAAGAAAAGTCAGTTAATAGACCGTCTGTCATTGGAAACAAATATTACAGGCAAAGAAAATTGGAAAATAAGAATATCAGGTCTCACACAATCTGGCGGCGCTTGTAGCAGTACGTTTTTATTATGTTGATATTGGTTGATGCTACGGCTTCCTAAACTGGGATGCCTCATTGTATGAGATGGATCTGGACACTCAAACCCAAATTCTCCAGAACACCCGGTGTTGAGATGAAATCCAAGATTGTACATACATCCTTTTTCTTTTCTCTCTCAGAGCTAGACAAGTAGACTATGCGTTTCCAGATCCGCGTGGGAGAGCTACACACATGCTTATATCCTTCAGATGCTTGTTAGCTGAGGCACAGATTACCGAACAAGGTTTTCCAGGAAAGAGTGCTAAAGTAATCTGTCCCAGGCCACAGACAAATCCCAACACCCAACAAAATCAGGGCAACACCTGCGCCTCAGAGCAGGATGACTCGTACCCCTTTAACACAGTGCAGTTTCTTCTCACATTATACATTATGCAGAACTTTCATTTGATTTGCCATTAAATGTGTTAACCACAGTTCATATAGAGTAGAAGTTACATTATGTATGTCAAAGGAAACTCAAAGCCCTGTTGGTAAAGCCATCAGCAGTACAGTAATGATATGTTATACACATCACGCTGCTCCATGTGTTTGCAATAATCAACTTACTTGAAAGTTTAACAAGAATACTTGACTATAAACTCAACCATGATATCATGCAAATTGATTATTCTGCCAATGTCTGGGTGAACAATAATTCTTTCTTTCAAACTCCCATCTGGATGGTTGGTAAATAAATGTTCTCTTCAACTTGATGTCTAATTACCCTTTTATGCTAATTTCACCGTCCAACTTGGCCACTCACAGGTTCTTGCAGCCAGGCATGGTGTGTGTGTATGAATAAATTAGGTGTGTGTGTATTTGTAATGTGTAAAAAAGAAAGGCAGGCATAATATATTTTAAATACTCAAATGGCAAGTTCCAATTTATTCACTGTACATTTGTCCTATTTCACTCATGCAGTGAAATAGAATTACCCATTACGCCATGATTATATAATTAAAATCTAACAGATTTGACAGGCTTTCAAGATCTTAGAGAAAGTAGAACTTTAACAGTTACGACTTTAATGTGGCAAGTTTGTGTTCAATTTTGCACTGATAAAAAGCCTTTCATGTTTTATGTACATCAGATTATTTTTTTATCTTTTATATGTGTCATGTCAACACCAGCTAATGTAATTGATCTTCTTATTCACAGAAAAGGGAAAGCCAGCATGCAATTCCACCCCTGAGACGCACCTCATCAGACTGCCGATGGACTGTGTTCAACCTGGGTCTGATTCCATGCACTACAATGCTGGTCGCTGCCCTCACAACAAATGTGCGGGCTCCCTAGACTTTGATATGCGCTGCAGAGATGGCACTGGGTTCTGCTGCGGGGTCCAAGAAATGGAAAGTCGAATCATCGACTGCGGGAGCTACAGCCTCCCTGTCCGGGCTGTGACACAGTGCAGCTGCCAGAAGTGTTTGCAGCCAACTGTGCTGGTCCGTGGCAGAGTGGTCACAGCTGACAATGATGAGCCTCTGCGTTTTGGGCACATCTTCATTGGTAAAGAGAGGATGGGCACCACTGGATACCAAGGAGGTTTCACATTGCAAATTACCCCTGATACAGAGAGATTAGTGGTACATTTTGTTGACCCTACTGAGAAGTTTCTTGACACTCCCAAGGTCTTCATCCTTGATAAGAAAGGTGGGTCCATCTACCATAATGTGAAAGTGATGAGAAAGAAGGCACCAATTGATATAAATGCAGGAGAGACCAACTCTATTAGCCTAGGGGAAATTAAAGGGGAAGACCCCATTGGTCAGTTAGTTATTCCTCCCAACTCCTTCCACAAGGACAATGGAGAACTCTATGAGGGAACTGTGAAAGCCAGCGTCACATTCATTGACCCAAGAAATATTACTACGGCGGCCGCAGCCCCTGGCGATCTCAATTTTGTGGACGATGAGGGTGACATGCTCCCTTTGAGAACGTATGGCATGTTCTCTGTGGACTTCAGAGATGAGACCAACAAGGAGGTACTTGGAGCTGGAGCTGTTCAAGTTCTTCTCGATACACAGCATGTCAAAATGCAAGAGCACATTCCCAAAATGAAACTGTGGTCTTTAAACCCAGACACAGGAGTCTGGGAAGAGGAGAGTGACTTCTCTTACACCACAACAACTGCTGGTGGACATGGGCGGAGCAAACGAGAGGAGCGCACATTCCTCATAGGCAACATGGAGATCAGAGAACGTAGGCTCTTCAATTTAGACGTTCCTGAAAACAGACGATGCTACGTCAAAGTCCGTGCCTACATGAGTGACAAGTTCTTACATAGTGAACAGCTGGAGGGTGTTGTGATCACCTTGATAAATTTGGAACCAAAACCTGGATACTCCTCTAATCCTAGGGCATGGGGCCGCTTTGACAGCGTCATAACTGGATCCAACGGGGCCTGTTTACCAGCTTTCTGTGATGCCCAAAGGGCCGATGCATACACAGCTTATGTCACAGCAATGATGGGTGGTGAAGAATTGGAGGCAGCTCCTTCCTCCCCCAAGATGAATCCAAACATCATTGGAGTGTCTCAGCCATATCTGGACAAAATAAACTACCAGCGCTCAGATCATGAGGATCCAGCTTTAAAGAAAACTGCCTTCAAAATCAATTTGGCAAAGCCTAACCAAAATAACTTTGATGAGACCAATGGGCCAATATATCCATATCAAAATTTATTAGGTTGTGAAAATGCCCCTTTTGATGCAAATCATTTCAGATTCTTCAGAGTGGAAAAGGATAAGTATGAATACAATGTTGTTCCCTTTGAGGAGAATGATTTGACGACCTGGACAGGAGACTACCTCTCCTGGTGGCCTAATCCTCAAGAGTTCAGAGCATGCTTCATTAAGGTCAAGATCCATGGACAGAAGGAAGTGATGGTCAGGTCGAAGAATTTGGGAGGAACACACCGAGAAACGAAAGGCAAACTCTATGGTATAAGAGACATTCGCAGCACCCGGGACATGCGAGAGGCCAACATCTCTGCAGCCTGTTTAGAGTTCAAATGCAGCGGCATGTTGTTTGATCAAGCTGAGGTGGACAGATCCATCATAGCAGTGCTTCCACAGGGGAACTGTCGCAGGACTGTGACCAACAGCCTCCTACAAGAGTATCTCATCAAACATCCACCAGTCGCTCAAAACAACGAGTCCCATGGATTCACCATGCTAGCCCCTGTTGATCCTTTGGGACACAACTATGGTATCTACACAGTCACAGACCAGAACCCCAGGGTGGCCAAGGAGATTGCTATAGGTCGCTGCTTTGATGGCACCTCAGATGGTTTCTCCAGGGAGATGAAGTCAGACTCTGGAGTGGCGTTGACCTTCAGCTGTCCAGAGAGGAAAATTAACAGAGAAAGTCTTTTCCAACGTCTGCAGACCAACCCGGGTCAGACTCTGTCTCAGATGGCGAGGGACATGAGGGAGTCAGAGGGTCAGCAGGTACAGAGATTATCCAGCCAGATAGTAGCCTATCCATCACAGCAGCAGGGCAGGGCCCAGAGTCGCAGAGTCAGCTCTACAACCAGAAGGAGAGTCTCCATGCGCACGCAGCAACGCCAATAGATGTTTGAAGGTACGTAGGTTTAGATACACATATTTGAGGTATCTTTACATCAACAGTAATATCAGAATGATTTAAATGCCACTTTCTTTTCATTCATAGGTCTTCTGTCAAGACTGAAATGATGACATTAAATCGAGGAAGTAAAAGTTGCCAGTCTGTTGATGAGTATGAACTCCTTCATGAATATGGAGACCACAAAACCGAGGCAGACAGCAATTCAGAAAATCAATGAGAGTGATTGAAGATATTCTGTACACTTACTAGTATACTTACTTGAAGGGTTTGGTATATTCTTCCTTCCCTCCTAAAAGCCATGCATCATTTGACTATGTGTAACGCGGTGACTGGCATTTTCTTAATTAGCTTTGGTCTGATTTTATGTATGAATAGACTAAATTGACGTTTGACAATGTAACTTTTATAGTTTTAATTTGTAGCATTCCACTTTCTCCAACGGTGTTTTGATTTTATTTTTGCTGACGTCTCTCAACTCTTGAGTTGAAATTGAACCATCAAAAACTGTAAATACTACATAAGGCCCCAAAAACTTCATAATTGGCCATTGCTTTCCACTGAACTTGAGGCCCTTGTTGTCTGCGGCAGACACTGAGTACGTTTTCTACAAACTGGGAAGGTTTCTCCACCAAGGGGAAGGCAAAACACACATACAGCGGGGTGAGGCATGCCACCCAGGTAACAGAGGATGTTTTCAGTCATGCTTCTTAATGTTTTTCATTAGCATGCCACATTGCCAAATGCGATTCAGCCAAACGTCCTTTCACACCTACTTAGAATGTGCAAGACCAAGGCCTCTGCCAAGACGAGCATGGATCTCACTACTGGCAGGCAGTCTAAAAAGAGAATAGTTGATTTAGAAGTATAGCATCATTTCCTTTTGTCCTATGCACATTCCAAATCAGCGTCACCAAAGAAAATGTTACTTAAATATACAAATATTCTCAAATATCCCAGTTTTTCAGAAACCATTACAGACTCATTCAGGGTCCAAATGGACTTTTTAAAAATGTGTTGTTGTCGGGTAATGTGCTTGTGAGCTGCCTTTGTATCTTGAAGTGCAATAAATATATAATTTAACTTAAGAATTCTTAAAGATCAGCATGTTACAAACTATTACAGTACATACAAAGTGCAGGTGAATGAAGCAATAACTTCTTCAGTAAGTGGGGCAGAAAGTGTGGTTAAGGTGTGTGTAGGAGATCTTGCACAGGACTTATTTGAAGCAAATAATTGAACAGCTATGTAATCATTCTTTGACTCTTTGAACTGCGTAGATTCTATTAACCTTTTCATACTTTGCTGCATGACTCAGTTGATTTTACACTTTGTACACCACAGTAATCTTTTCGACTTCAGAGAGCAATCTTGTTAGAGGGAGTTAAAACTCTCAGTGGAGCCTTCTCTTCATTAACAAAACCCACCGCATGATTCTTACACTAGAGTGATAATGAAAAAGGGACCCACTAAAACATTACTGGCCACGTTTTCTTAAATCCTGTCACTATGATACTATAAGTACATTTAAAGTATATACATCTTGATAAGATAGAAACTGAGACAGACAATTAGACTTAGATAACAAATATAAGGCTATTTTTATTGAGGTTGGTGATAGGAAGAACCTTGTCTCTGCGATAAAAGCGCCAAACTTGTTTATCTGCAAAATAGGCACTCAGCTCCTCAAACTAAACTAATCCAAAATCATATGAGGGGGTCCGTGGTCCTTGGAGAAGCCAGGAGAGGCTGACAAGTGAATATAAGCCTGCTGTTAATTAGAAAATAAATTACATATTCTCTTGAGAACTATTAAAACAGATTGACCCTGACTTTCACAAACAGCCACACAAGTTAATTTCCAATATACGCAGGATGAAGTTAAGTCATCAACAATATACTGAGCCCAAGAGGACTATGCTCAAACCATTCAAATGGGACCCAGACCACTGTACGGGTAACTAGGCCTGATTACGTTTGTATTCCTAATGTGGAATAGACCTGTTGTTGGTTTGCAAAGAAGGTGCCAATGGGAAGTTACACTGTATGTGTAAAACCATACAGGATATTGTAACCCTTCACTTGTACTTGGCCCCAAGTCGAAAAAAACAAAAGATGACCTATGAGCAGAACACTCCAGAAAAACACTCCATAACAGTAGTCTAGGGTGAAAGTACCTTTGCCACTATCACTGACCTCTCTAATCACAGGCCTGTGTGCTGTCCACAACTCAACCATTCAGATCTCCAGATGAAAACAAACATCTCCCTGCAGCAGACGTAGCGTCTACCCTGTAAAAAACAAAAGATGATTGAATCCAGGTGTGAGAAGAGATAAGTCCTATAAAAATGCAATGGTTGTGTGAGGTCAGCTGAGGAGGCCCAACAGCTGTATAACAACTGGAGGAAATGTTAGACCAGAGACTTCAAGAGAAATAACATCGAGATTATCTAGTGATGGATTTAATCATTTTTGTTCACTGTTTTGTAAAGGGAAAAAAGGAAGGGAAAATATTAGTGGTCTTTGGCCTCACAGCCCATCTCACTTGAAGATTATCAGGCTTCAAAAGTGGTTGCACATGGAAGAATGCAGGTTTTGTGTGGAAAAATGCTTTGACGGGAGAACTGTCTTATTCATGAGAAGTTATCAGGGGAATTTGAAGGACAAGGCAACAAATAATAGGCTGAGTAAGCCATTATGTAAGGCTTTGCATGGGAAAGTAAACTGGGCTCTCTAAACAGTGACTTTGTCTTCAGGGGAACTTCAAAGGAGATTAAAGAACCTCGGCAATGTTTGGTTTAATGACTTAGGAAAAAGTTTTCCAAAGTCTTTAGAATCAAACAGAGAGTTAGAGCCTGAATCCAAGAGATAACACACACTGCACGGAAATAAAATGTCTATCTCATTGAATTGGCAGTAGAGGTAGAAACAGTTTAATTTTACAGTCCTTCAATGATAACATCATGAATATGGCTTAATGGTGCTTCATATATTTTCATTCACACCTTTAAATATTATATATAACATATGACTATGTTCCACATTTTGGAAAATAGGCTTATTCACAGAAGAGGAGATAAACAGCACTCTCACTTCTGTCTGTTTAATATACGAGGCTATAGCCAGTAGCCTGTTAGCTTAGCTTAGCATATAGACTGGAAACAGGGGACACATTATGTTTGCACAGATAAAACAAACTACATACAGTATAGCATGTTCATTAGTGAGCTTTAAAAGGTCTGGTACATTAAATGTTATATTTGGAAAAAGCCAGGCTAGCTCTTTTAGCTGTCTTTATGTTAAGCTAAGCTAAGCTTCTGCCTGTAGCTTCATATTTACTGTACAGACATGAAAGTGATGACAATCTTCTCATCTATCTCGACAAAAAATAAGTGCATTTCCCAAAATGTCATTGTCACATTGTTAAGATGTCAAACTATTCCTTTAATACATAATATAGTTACAGATGTAGCCGTACTGAAGTCTTACATAATTGGCAATTGGGCATTTTCATTCCCTTAAGACTTACTGGCTAAACTTGGGTTGTTTTTGTAATAATTGAAAAAGGAATCTGTGAAGTTTCTTTTTGAAATACTTCAACAAGATTGTGTCTCTTTGTCACATAATTGCAGTGGGTGCATGTAAAGCTAAGCAGCACTATTACACTTTTGGGCAGAAAAGATTCAATCCACCAGAAACCACCAATAATTTATCCGTGATTTAAGCATGAACAGATTCATCCATCTCCTCTTCTGTACAGTCCAACTGGTCTAAAGGAGTTCATAATTTATTCAGGAAGTCCATCCGTAAACCTTTCCACCACTTTCTGGAGTTTGTGAAGAGAGTTGTATATTTGCCACTGTGCTCCAGGAAGCCTTCCTGAGCTTGAGTAAAAATAATTACATAAATGCACTCCTGATAATTCTCTGTAAACGCTTAACTATTGCATGGTGATGCCAATCTCGTTTTTCTCTGAATTAAGTTTTCATGTGTAAATTGTGTATTGTATGAAATCTACTATTATTGTATGAACTGTAAATAAATAATTGTGTAAACTTCTTGATTCATATATGTTTTTTGTATTAAGGACATACTGAAAAAGGAAAGAAAAGGATTCACAATTTCACATTTCTGAAGATAAGAAACATTGGTCTATTTTCAGTATTGCAAACATATAATCATTTAATTTGTGAATTAAACCATACAGAGAAAATGTTCAGCTTTGCAAAAGTCACAACAATAAATATAGTTTAGAACATACAAAACAACAGCATAGTCGAAATGAAATGTGCGTAAAGTTACAGGGTATGCAGTCTGCAGACATTTTCAACTTCTAGGCCAGACACATAATTCCCTTAACAAGAAACAAAATGCAATAAAATTAGCAGAGCATAATAAATAACTTTAAGGAAACATATGGCAACAGTTGGTTTTCTCAGTGAGACTCATGACCTCTGCAGAATCCTGAATAAAAGTTTATTTTGACTTTTCTACCGACACAAAATAGCTGCATCTCCATTGTGTATGTCCATTACCCTCCAGGTGATGAGTTACAATGCACAAAGAAAAACCTCTGCTGCACAAAACAGACATTTTCCAGCCAGTGGAATTATTATTGTAATAAAGTCGCACAGCAAGGGTCACAGCAGGGAAGAAAAGGAGAGTGTTGAACCACACTGCCACTGACACCTTCATGATGGGCCCTTCGCCTCAGCCAGAAAATGGAGCTGACAGAAAATATAGTGAGTGCCCTCAACACTAAGGTATAAATCAGTGCACACACACACAAACAGCTGGAAAGAAATATTTATATTTGAGTCAATGGTGCATTTCAGGTCATGAACCTTCCTATGGCGCCCTAACCATTTCTTTTGAGTCCCATTGCGTCAGTAACAGACAAACCTGTCTGAGCACAGACCAGGAACGGAGAGAATCGTTGATGGAGACTGATGGAGATTGATGGAAACTGATGGAGACTGCCACCAATAGTAAATGCAGTGCCCTTCATGTGTCTTCTACTTGCAGGAACTCTATTTAGGTTAAAAAACTGTCCAGAATTACTATCGTGAAAAGGGAGTTTCTGTTTTGTGACATCACTGGAATAAGTGTCTAAATGTATCCAAAGGCCACAACTCATTATTATTGTTAGTAATGACCAAGAACTGTCATTACACTCCCGCTGTTACATTATTCTACAAATTCTTCCACTCTAATTAGTGGAAGTTCATAAAAGAGCTGTATTACTTATTGAAATACACTGGCAGTCAGTTAGGACCTCACAATGACATACTGATAATTACAACCTGCATGTTTTCTCATAAAAATCAAGATGATAGTGTTCATTTTGCACATGTTGTCTATTTGAACTGCATTTACAGATCACTAGATTGTCACTGCATTTAGCATATATGACTCCTATTACCTCTAACATTAAAACAAAGAACATGTGAATTCACCTCCTCACTGCAATTATTGTTAGATTTCTTGTGAATTATTATTTTGTATTTAAATCAGAGATAACATTTGGGAGCTTTGTTTGTACGCCCTAACAGGAATGAATTGTTAGCTAGTAAATACAAGTGCAACAACACTGGCAATAGATGGACAAGTAGAGAATTTGAGAATTGAGATGAAATGATTTGAGAGTTTCAGCTCATAGTAAATTAAAAAAAGCTTCCAAACATATTTAACTTGGTAATATTTCCTTCAGAAATAATGATATTATTATCTTCAATAATCCTTAAAAATCTAGAAAATGGTTAATAGGCAAAAAAAATGTATGCAGCCAATTAAATATGCTGGTTATTCTATAAAACCTGCTGAGAAAAGTTAACCTTTCTGTTTTTCTGTTGTATATTTGCTACAGGTGTATTATCAAGGTCAGCAGTGAGCTTTACAGCATGTTCAGTGTCTGTGATGAGTCTCTACCTGGAACGGCAGCAAGAAAATCTCAATCTCATGTCCTCTTCAGACAATCCTCTCGGTATTGTCCTGAGTTCACAGAAATCAAAGCAGAAACGGTCTGTGAACATGATAGATAAGGCTTAGGAATGTTTCAGACGGCTTGGGTTTGTGGAACAAGTATTAAAAATAGACCTCTACAGCGGCCTCATGAAGGATCAGGCAGCAGCACGGAGGTTGTTCAACTCTTCTGATCTGCAGGAAAAGGCTCCAAAGACAGACGGACTGGCGTGTTTCACGTACACGTTGCCATCCTCCAGCTTGACTTCATACACTTGTTGCTGTGAAAATCAAAATAAACACACCATCATGATGTACTGTGGAACTCTGTAAAAACACTAGTAATGCACCATACGGGAGAAACAACAGTGAAGCTCTTGTTTGGACTGTTCATTGCAGGGGAAGAAAAGGGCAACATAACTCTGACTCCTGAGCTTTGATTTCTCATGCCGTGTCAATCAATGGAACTTTCTAAATCTAATAAAAGTGGATGATTTGTTTACATATAACTGCAAATATTCACATGGACTTCCAGGATCAGTCAGCAAATGAAGCCTGTGCCTCCTGTGTATACAATAAAGTTTTCAAATGATGTATGTGGAGGCTTGATACATATTTAAGTAATTCATGATAATATATTGGGCATCATTTGGGGTCTTATTAATGTTTTTCACTACTATACATTACATTTTTATTATTTCTTTCTTTACAAAGAACAAGAAGACATTTAGCTATTTTGGTGACTAAATAATACAGCAAGGACATATTTCATATCTGACCTGTAAGGAGGTCCCTGACTTCCCAGTTCTGAGGTCAAAGTCATAGTCATGCCAGGGACAGAAGACCTGCAGGACTCCATTAGCCTCCTCGATGTCCCCCTCACACAGAGGACCGCCTGGGAGACAGGAATGTGTTAATCACATTCTCTTCCTCTCAAAACAAAGGACTTTTGTTGTCTTCCTTCTAGGAACATGTGATTGTAAGGCTTGCATAACATGGTGTGAAACCGATAAGGCTATGTGACAGCAGGGGGCTGTCACGTTAGACCTTTCAGGAGGCGATCAGCTGAGGGAGAAATACAGTCTGACCCACAGATGTATTTACACGACATGCTCCATATTACGGCGAATACACGTATTATATTACATTAATAAAAATGGTATTTAGCTAAATGGTTAATATAAGCGACGGATGTGTTGAGGATTTACCGGAGTGTGCACAGCGAGCATCCATGGCAAAGAACTCCCCCTTCACGTAGAAGAGGCAGACATCAGAGTCGGAGCCGATGGAAGAGTACATTAGTCGGCAGCGCTTCTTGGAGAGTCCCTCGACCGGGCCTATGAGTCTCCATGAAATGCCTTCCGTGTTTCCCTCTTCATCTCCGGAGCCAGAAGCCATTAAAGAACGGCGAATTTAACTGCTTTTCTTACAGCGATGCTTTTTCTTTCACCGTTTCAAATGCATTTGGCAGTTCGCTCGGGGAAAATGTTCCATATTAACAAACCAGGCCGAGAGGTACGACGGGCAGCCACGCGGACTACGCTGCATCCATCCGGGCTGCAGTCTGCCAGCGAGCCGTGACACAGAAGCACGCTCCGCGCTGGTGCATGGCTGCTCTTTATTCAAGCGACATGCGAATTAGTAATAAGTGAGCAGCTATTCCTCACAAACCTACATATTTATTATACTGTTGTTTGGTTTATCGGTTTCACATGCATAGACATACCCTCTAAAAAAATAATATCAAAGCTTAAAGCACTTGTCGGAACACGCTTCCATGGGCCTTTCATGAACCTTAGGAAAGGGCTTAACGTAGGGACTGCTGTCATAATTAATAGTTTCATTTAGAATGGATTCAGACATGCTTTTCCTGTTCTTTCATTGGGGTCAGTCTCTGACACTGCTTATGTTCAAACAATGTAACTGCAGATATCACTTCTCCAGGCTTTCTGGGTAGCCCTATTGACAGTTGAGTTTATTGAGAACATGTTAATACAGAGTATTGGACATGTTCCTCGAGTGTGTGGTAAATGTGGAACATGTATTTTTATGTTCCGTGCAAAAGGTTCAAAACCATTTCTTAATTATCAGTTATAAAGCCTGTTCTTGTTCTTTCTTGGCAGCGTCCATACTGTACGGTGCTCCAGACAGGTATCTGGCTTGTTTCTTCAGGTTGAGTTTTCCACAGTGCAGGTTCTTAACATTGTGACAAATTGTTCGTGAGATCAGCGTCCCTGCCAGTGTTTTAGTTACTGCTGCAGCAGCACTTTATTAAATACAAGTTGATAGAACAGAACCTCAGTAAGATAAGTCTTGAAACAGGATCTTCAACTTCTGTCAAGTCAGTTTACCCTAAATGAGACCTTTTAGATTTGTGAGTCGGCCATCTGTATATTATCAAAAAAAGATTAAAGACTCATAATTATCACCAGTGTAGAAAACTGACCTTTCCAGTAGCATTGAAATTGAGATTTTTGCCACCTACAAATTTGTCCTATTGGCAAAAAACGAAATGACATAAATGATGATCTGTATTTCTTCAACTTTTATTCACTTTGTCTCCATCGCTTTATTGTGCCAGTAATAATGCTGCTGGCAGTTTAGCCTAGAAGTAATGTAAGTTACTGTCTAGACTGGAGTGATGCTTAACAGAGGCTACTTGTTCAGATTCTTAACTTTGAGAAACAGACTCATGTAAGGCAGCAGCGTGACTGCAGAGGAGAGCCGTGAACACATGTCATGTGCAGGAATTGAGAATGTGCACTGTATCTTGTCAGAAGTTAGATCTCAGAGTTAATGTGAAGTAAAATCTCTGAGCAATAAAGAGCGCCAGTGTAAAGAAACATGAGCTGAGTGACAAAATTCTCAAATATATTGTGTTCAAGGCTAACACCCTAAGCAGATTGAGTTATAATGATGTAAACCTTACTTTCACTCTACATACGACTCAACCTTTGACCTGTAAAACCTTGATATGTATATGTATTAAGTTGGACTGAAATATAAATATTACGGACTAACATGTCATAGTATTGTAGTAATCTTTTTGTTTCTTGAGATATTTTGGTTATTTTGTACAATATACAGTATGCATTTACTGTGTAATATCTCAAACCAGTGCCCTAAAGAAATAAAGAAATACGAATCTCAGCAATGCATGATTTCTTCAGTCTTGACATGTACTTACCAAATATTAATGTTGAAACGGGTTGAGGACAAAATTAGCTTTAATAAAATTCAATAATTAACACGATTTTCAGTTGACTTCAGCAAGTGTTTAACTGCATATAGAAATACCCTGGAATAAAAGCCAAAATAGGAACAGTAAAACACAGCTGGGAATATTTTGCTGTGCTAATTAGCACAGGTAGTTCTGAATCATACAGCCTCCACTCAGCAGGGTTTGATTGGAAAATCACCAAAGGTGTTTACTTTCAACAATGCAGCCAAGTATTACTAATTAGAGGGTGGGGTCCTGAGTTTTTTTTAATGGGCCTTTGAGTATTTCAGCCAAAAAGCTGTACAGTGAAGTGAGCAGACTGAAGGTTTGAGGTGGCACTGACAAACTGACAGGCATTACCAACAGCTCTGCTTTGGCATGCTGAAAGGTGAGAAAACTGCAGGGCACACGTTGTGAATCAAATGAAATAAGCCCCAAATTAAAAAAAGGTAATTACAGACATCAAAGTGATGTATTATGGAAAGTTTGAATCAGTAGGCTGGATGGGATTAGTAAACAAAAGGTGCAGACAGTGAGAGATGGGCCAAGATGAGGTCAGCACTGTCCATACATTTCTTTGACTTCTCGTTTCAGTACTCCGACCACTGGACAGTGTAACTATTTGTACAAGGCAAAATTTGGTGCAGAGAAAGTCTGACTCGGATGAGATATTAGACTGTGAGTGAAGCCCAAACTCATCCATCATTAACTTCATCTTGTCCGCAACCCAGCAATCACCCTCAAATGTCTCCTAAATCATTCGCCAAGGATGGATGGAAGAAAAACTCTCCGGCCAACATGTTTTTTATTAGCTAAAGAAAATGATTCAGGCAAGCTCAAAACTCCACTACCTGCTTGCTCTTCGTTCCAATAGATCTTGTCATTCTAGTGCTTCTCGCTTCATGTATCGATATGAGGACTGAGCGTTTTACAGCTCCCACAAGGAGTTCATTTAAGGATAACACTATTGTTTGCTTGGTACTTGATTACCTCGACAACTGTGGAAGTGAATAGCCATAATGTCCTTATGTCCCTTCAAATGTAAATCCAGACTTAACTTTGATGTTTAGTGCACAGGAAACTGAACCCACAACTGAGTACTGGGCCCAGTCCCAATGTCTGCCCTCACAGACCTGCATTGCCAATAAGCCCAAAGGCGCTCCACAGTCCCACTGTGAAAACAATGAGGGCCCTTTAATAAACGTTTGAGCTCTTTATGCAAACTTTATATAAGCCTACAAGGCTGCTGACTTTGCTAAAGGGAATTACCCCATATTCATAGCGTTCTAATGTTAAAAATAGGGATAACAGGAGGGCAAGTTAACATATAGCAGCAAGCACTCTGTCTTTTGTTAGTCTCGATCCTGTTGATTTGTATTCATCTGCTCTGATCTTGCCGAGTTAGATGAGAACATCGCCACCACTCCCACAACGTGTCTACAAGAGAGGTGTAGCGTGAGCAGCACATCAGCAGAGCAGCAGATGCAGGTTCAGTCCTCAGTCTGTATACTGAGGATGCATTCATGCTCAGTATTGTGTGTGGGTCACCTGCCCTCCAAACACACAATCACTGCAGTTTCACGTGTTAAACGGATGACAATAGACTCAAAGTTGAAAATACTTCAGGTCGCTGGATTGATTAAAAAAACAAGTGTATCTGTTCCATCAGACACGTGTGAGATGGATAACTGAAATGCCTCCTGTGTAGACAAGCATCATGTCTGTACTGTAAATATGAAGCTACAACCAGCAGAGACACAGCCTGGTGTTGTTTTGAGGTGATACTGCTGGATTATTTATTGGGTCATACCAACACTTAAGTCAAGAGGATGGACAATGAAATAAAAACATCACATAATTAGAAAACAGCTTGAACTCTCTTTTGAGGGAAGCCACACAAATCCTGAAATAAGTGCGGTGGGATCATTTGTCAAGAAGGAAATCCTCCAGTTCTGTGAGGAATGGGACGGAGGCAACTCCACAGTCTCTGCTCCGGTCTCATAAAGGTTCAAGGTTGTTTAAATCTGGTTACTGAGGAGGCCATGGAAGGATCTTGTTCATGAGACCACTCGTTGATTTGTTTAGCAGTGTTTATGGGCGCATTAGGATCCTGGAAAACAGGATTGTGATTCAGGAACAGTGTTTGCACCACCTGGACCTATAAAATAGTCTCATTCTTTGGCTGCTATATGACCATGCAGAGCAATAATCAGATCTAATGACACAAGATGGCAGCTCACACCATTACAGAGCCACAGTATTAAATTGTTGGCAGCAGTCAACGCTGTCTGAAGGCTTCGGTTTTTTCCAAACATAAAGCAGCCTGAGCGAAGGAAAAAGGGTGAATGGCGAGATGACTCATCAGACCAAATTTTGGTCTCAATTACGAGAACTTGCAGAAAACAGGATGAGCAGACCTCTTGCAGCTAATTGGCAATCAGCTTAATATGTGTAGCCTGACTCATTATTGTGATTCATCTAATTGGAGGTCGGTCATTCTTTATGTGTTGTGGTTATTTTTCCTACCTCTATCATTCAAGATTATTTCTGCGGATCAACATTCAAACAGAAACGAAGAACATCGACTTTGAAATGTGGATTAATGGCCTTGTTTGCGTCTCTCGAAATTGGACTTTGTGACATTGGTGTGATTGATGGCGCTGAAATGTAACACAGACACGTCCTACTTTCTACTTAGTGGACATTTTCAGTCTACTTTCTCAACGTGTCAACATACATCTCTTTACAAACTTACTTTGACATCCTTAATGTTCTTTAACAATGTTAATCTTCGTGTATAAAGGTTAGCGCTGACATTCGGATATATATATATATATATATTTATATATATATAATATGAAGTAACATTCTGACAATGCGGGGGAAAGAGAGCAAGACTCACACCAATTTTTCCAAATGGCACCGCTCAGTGCACCTTGCTTGACCTGCAAGCATCTTAAACCTTAGAATGTTTTTCTCCAATTTGTTGAGGAAAGACATCATTTAATTGTGCCCAAGAGACAGCAAGGGCATGACTTGGAGCTGCTGAGTCACTCTCTGTTAAGTCTGCCCCCACCTCTTCACCTGCACTGCATATATGTCTGCAGGAGAGATCAGACTGTGCTACATTCCTTCCTTCATGTCCTCAGTCCTGATTGTATCCAGACACAATACATCTTGTTCTTCAAGGTTCCCAGTTTAGCAGACTGACTGCTAGGGGAGGTAGCGTCTGAATAGTGAGGAGGAAGGAGTTCAGCATCTGAAATTGCAGACGTGTAGTTGTCATTATGTGCCTCTATTATGATGGTTTTATGGTGCGCCATATGGATTATGTTTTCGATTGTGTTGACATATTGTGTGGATTGGAGGAAATAGGATCAGGTATAAGATGGTGGTGATGCATTGTGTAGTTTTCAGGAAGCCCAGAATCAGTTCATGGTATGTGACTAAGTGGGTGATACTCATGATACTCATGATACTTCATGATAAGTAACTGCAGCTTCCAGATTGTGTTGAGGTTATAAGGCCTCTGCATACATTGTTGAGCTAAATAATGGAACTGTATAATGCAAGAGGCACAAAACATATATAATGTTTATATAATATAAACATTATTATCTAGGCAATATATGGAAAGCATGTATGAGACATTTTCTTTCTGCTTTCCTTACTTTATTAAACATATTACTTTGTCTAGAGCCATTTGCTAATTAGCAATTAACAAAAAGTAGCGCTGAGGCCGCTGGGAATGTCATTTGTAGGTTATTCATCATAAACAAAAGAGTGTTTATTTGGAGTTTATCCTATTAGACATTTGTGTGAAATTGTTATAATTAGCAAATTAATTATGGAGTTATGGCCAAAAAACGTGTTTTGCGAAGTCATAGCTTTGACCTTTAATAAAATCTAAATCAGTTCATCCTTGAGTCCAAGAGGACATTTGTACCAATTTTGAAGGCGTTCCTGAGATATGACGTTCACGATAATCAAAAAAAAAAGGGGCTGAACCCATCCTGGAGTAATAAAAAAGATGAAAACACAAACACACACAACATGATAGCAGTTTCTTCTCTGCACAGGGCGCAGAGTTCTACTCAGAGGCCTATAAATCACTTGACCCGCCCTCCGTCTGCAGACTTCTCCAGAACCTTTGAAATACATCAAGCTCCTCCACATCAACATATTATTCATATTCTACCCCGAGGCACACAGAGACCAGCAACTTATACAATCATTTTGGCTCCATCAGGCCAACAACCCATCATTTGTTACGCCTTGAACAACTTTATGCGGCCAGTTGCCGATTAAGCCGGATGGAATAACAAAAATGACCACAACATGCGTGTCTTTGTCCTCCACTGCAATCTTACCAGATATAGCAGGTTGTTAAGGAAGTGATATGAAATACATGATGCATGGATTCAGGTGTATTTGAAAATATTGGTAGCTAGGGCCCCATGACAGAGAGAAAAAGAGAGAGAAACTGTTGTTGGAACATTGCATTTGAAAGTGGCCCATGGAGACATGTTAAACCTGTTCTCGTCTGTTGACAGACTGTTGCTGCTGCTGTAGATTCTATCCCCGGCTCAAAGTCTTTCTTCTCATGGCTACTTCAAGCCTCACTGATCTGCATATGTCCCATAACAACCCTCTTAAAGGGACATACTGTACTCCCTGGCCCTCGAAAAACCAATAGAGTGAATTTTATGAAAGCATATTACAGTCTTGAACAAGATAGATCAGAGACTGGATAATGGAGACCAATGGCTTTCTTACAACAGCAATTGAATTCATGTCCCTTGTTTTATTATAAAACAGTCCATTTAGTAAGACATACCTCCCAGGCTGTAAGCTTGTGAGACATATACTTCTCCATAGTTATTTTTGCTTGAGAGATCAACAGAAGCATTAAGAATAAATTCAGCCTAAATTACATTCAAGCATCAACAGATTTAACATGTTCTGTAGTTTCCATCAGAGGGGATGGTGTAATGGCCAGAGGAGATGTAAAAGCTCACTAAAACAACACCGGCATAGACATGTCTATCAATCTTATGTTAAAGCTAGTCACACTGAACATAAGAATTTAAGAAAAGAAAGCTCAGCTCTATAAAAGGCCATTCGATAGACCATGAAAGGAAAGATGAAATGTAGGTTGGCCAACAGCTTCTAACCACATCACAGCACTCGGGTCAAACAGCCTCTCCAGCCAGGGGATGAGAGCACGCAGGACTTATGGAGGAGGGATCGATTTGTTAGGGGGGACCCGTCCATCTGGCAAAGTGAACATTCAGAAACAAAGGACTCATGGAGTGAAACTCAGCATGTTTTTGTACCATCTTCAGGGAGACTCACGCAGTGTTTACACAAATGATGATACATTTGAAAACAATATGTTCACGTAAAAGTGATTTAATTCGTACTACGGTTTAGGATTGTTTGGAAAATAGCAAGAATGGATTGACTGTCATGCAAGGGGAGTCATTTCCAAGTGTCAGAGCTGAAAAAGTCCCCTCTGCATTTCCGGGTAAAAATCATTTAGCTGTCAAAACTAGAACTGATCACGAATGAAAGATTCAGTAAAAGTTGGTGCTCTTTCGAGTTACGTAGGTAAAAACAATTATTTATTGAGTTTAAAGGTTCATTTCTGACATCTGAAATGACAGTAAGATGTTTTGTAAAACATTTTATATTAAAACATAACAATATTTATCCAAAAGTATGAAATCTCTATCAAGGAAAGTATTGGTTATTATTGGGTTAGTGCGTTATAATGCAGCAGTTTATGTGGCTTTTTTGGGATACTAAACATTATAATGAAAAGTAAAAGAATCAGTCCTTAGTCATTATTTGCTAGATGATATAAATTCATATTTAAATATTCTGTTATGGTATTATTATAGTGCTGTCAGCATGTCCCTTTACTGTGTGGTTTTCCCATCACAAAATGCATCTACATGTTAAATTCATATCTTTCTGCAAGGCATGTTTTCTTTAAAAAATGTACTATCACTTGTCCACATCCTAAAGTGCGTATCGCCTACATCTTGTTGTGGTGAAGTTGAAACGCGAAGAGGGTGTAACTGCAAAGACAACCGTGCACAAACATGCATCTCAAGTAGACCTAATATCGCTCACTCATATTGTACATTGTCTCTACTGTCTATATTTTGTATATATTGTCAATTCTTTATATTACATTTTTGTTTTTGTGCACCAACTACACCACAGCAAATGTATATTCTATATACACATGTTCTGTGTGTGTAGCATGGAAGAGTTATAACTACATTTAGGTGTGCAACCCTTAATTATATACAATACACAATGACAATAATGAAACATTGAATCCATAAGCGTCTTTTGAACGTTGAGCGTCACCATGAATACAATTGAATGTGAGGAGATGCAGTTTGGTTTAGTCTAACTTCACAAACATCTGGGGGGAAAATCTACCCCGACCTTGTCTTCCACATGTTCCTAGATTTCACTTCAGATCTGGCAAATATAATAAGTTGCACTAGGCTAAAACTAGGTCAGGGCAGGAGCTACCTGGTTGGAATAATCTGCATTGCCCAGGGAATCCTCCATGTCTCCCCAACTTTCCTTTTGAGTGTGAGCGAGTCACAGTGGAACAATGAGGTGCTGAGTGTCTTTCCACTCAAAGATCTGGAGCCAAAGGTCCAGCAGTTGTCCAATGTAATACTTCCAGAAGGAACTGAAGGAAATGGGATCCAGTGAGTACTTTTTCTATCCATTGGACATATATAATATAATTAAAAGTAAGCCCTTAAAGAATGAGAGACAACCAAGGCGTGACATTCTGCAGCTTCACAACTCAGGCAGAGGAAGTGGTTTATGATAAGAATCTAGACTTCTCGTAAACAACAGATTAGACGCAAGACCTTGCAAAATAGGTTACCATATCACATATCATTCTAAGAACTCATTTTGGTGTTGCAATGGTCTCATAATGATCTGATCTGACACTTAACATGACCTCGTTATATGGCCTCATACACTCTCATTCCTTTTCAATTAAACTTGTCTGAAGGGTTAGGAAGGGATAAATGCTGAAGAATGGGAAATAAAAACAAATGGGCAAAACACTGAAATGACTTATTACTGACTTAATATGAAATTTCCACTTCCTCCACGTTAAAAATGAATTCTTATATGAGTTTTGTGAAGCTGTATTCATGGCACATAGTTGTTTGAAATAGCAGTTATGAATATTTCTTTAAAGAGGTGAATTCAAGCAGTCTCTTTTGCTCCTAATACCATCCCTCGATCCTGACTGCTTACTGTTCTTTTCCACAAGGTTATACTGCTCATGCAGCTAAAACACTTCTGCAGGAGCGGTAGGAAGTTCACGTCTTCAGTCAATGTTTTGACTTTGTTATTTCTTCCATAATGTGCAAGAACTGCGCATATTTGAAAACTGACATTTCACCACACAAACAATTTGTCATTATATGTATAATTTAACATAATGAGGTGACACGGTCGCCGGATGGTTAATGTGCATACTATATAAGCTGGGGATCTAGAGACTGATCTACAATCAGGCACTCATCAATGTTTGTCTGAATACACACTGTGAAGGAACACAAATAGCCTCCTCAATTTGGTAATAATGGGAACGAGATACCGAGGGGAGCAGTCATCCCCAACACCTCAGGTATCCCATCATCTGTATATCTATCAGCTCATGGTTCTACTTCATCTGTTCATGCTCCCTTCTGTTTATTTCTTTCCTTATTTCTTTTTAGTTGCGCTAAATGGCCATGATTTACCGAGACAAATGGAGTCAGAGCTGGGTCAGTAAACAGCAAGTGTGACAGTGAAAAATAGCAGCTATTAAGAGTGTGACTGAACTGTTGATTTCATGCTACTCAACCACTAAATCATAAAGAAAGAAGGGGCACACAACAAAGCCTAACAAAAAACATCCAGGCATGTGGCCAGGAGAAATAATTGCAGCTCAGCAATTAAATGACTCCGGCAGTTGTAAGATTATGATGCTCAGTGTTATTGTTGTAACTTCAACCACCGGCAGTCAAAAGGAAGAAAACATAGAGCACGTTTGTGGGTGCATGGGTGGTCTTTGGGGGGGAAAATGAGCCATGTCACATTCAAACAGTACATTAAAGGACACACCAAACATGTACCCACACAGACTAATAGTGTAGGTGCACACACTGACCCCCCCCCCCCCCCCGTCCTGTCTGATCACAGCTGCCAGGAATCATAAGATAAGAAGTGCTCATCTGTTTTCTTCATTGAAGAATCTCCTTTAATGACAAACACAGACTGTCTGACTCTTCTTCCACCCCGAGGCAGGCCACTTTTAAGATACACACTCTCATTTCTCAGTTCTCATTCTCATCCTTGAACCGCCTCCTGTCTGTCCACTATGTATCCAAATACCTCTAAATACCTCTCTTTTCTTCCCCCACTGAGGGTCAAATTCCTCCGAATACCAGTGTCCTTTTCCATCAGGTGGGACCAATGTACTCAAGCTTTCCTGTGTAAAAAGGGAAGAAGGGAATTGGAAGCTTGGTCTGAATAAAAGGCAGCCACACTGCACTGCAGATATTACTGCTAACAGATCATTATTTTTTTAATTAATTTTTTTATCTTATCTTTTTTAACCACTAAAGAAATTAATGTAACACATGGTGGGAACTTTTCTAATCACACGTTTAACACACCCACTCAAATTTTGTGTCAGACAGACAGACAGACATACATACAGACAGACAGACACACAGACAGACAGACAGACAGACAGGCAGACAGACACACAGACATACATACAGACATACAGACAGACAGACAGCAGACAGACAGACAGACATACAGACATACAGACAGACAGACAGACATACAGACAGACAGACATACAGACAGACAGACATACAGACAGACACACGACAGACAGACAGACAGCACACAGACAGACAGACAGACACACAGACAGACAGACAGACAGACACACAGACAGACAGACAGACAGACAGACAGACAGACAGACAGACATACAGACAGACACACAGACACACAGACAGACAGAGAGACAGACAGACACACAGACACACAGACAGACAGACAGACACACAGACAGACATACAGACAGACAGACAGACAGACACACAGACACACAGACAGACAGAGAGACAGACAGACACCAGACACACAGACAGACAGACAGACAGACAGACAGACAGACACACAGACAGACAGACAGACACACATACACACAGACAGACACACAGAGAGACAGACAGACAGACAGACAGACAGACAGACAGACACACACGAAGCAGCCACGTAAAAACAGATGCAAAATTACGTCACCACACACACACACACACGCACACACACACACACACACACACACACACACACACACACACACACACACACACACACACACACACACACACACGTAAAAACAGATGCAAAATTACGTCTTGTGAAATTCACTTAAGCCAGCCAAAGTGGAGAAGGCAAGAAGAGTTATGGCTTAGAGGGGATGAAGCTCAGAATCAAAGAGACTACATGTCACCCCTTCTCCTCCGGGACCTGTCCTTCTCGCAGTAAAGATGACTTTTTCAATTCTCCCTATCTCAGTTCACTGCTCGTTAGATAGATAAAACAACAGATACCCTGAGTTGAACAGGCTCCATGACATATATGCATATACAATATGACATTGTCAGACTAAACTAGTTATAACTTCCACATCTGGCACTTCGATCATTTCCCTGAGCTATACCGGGGCTAACAGGAATGTCTAAATATCAGTTTACCATTCCTATCTATTACATCCGACCCCTAGTTTGTCCTCTATGAAAAGGGCTGATGTATTAGTCTTCTGTTGCTACTTACAGACCTATTTTGCACCACAGTGAAAACCTATATACATCCCCCTTTCTAAAGGTCTGTTTTTGTTTCCACACTGTTTAACTGACACGTTTTTCTTTCAGAGGCGCTCTCTGTGGTCAGAACGCTCTGACTCAGACAGACTGATGAGGAGACGCTGCACACTGTAAAGGTATTCTGTATGTGTGTATGCATATCTGTGTGCAGGCAGAGAAAGAGGGGCTGTTGTCACCCTCCACTACCTCTCTTGATTCCTGGAGGCTCTATATGCCTCAGTCAGGCTTTACATACTGTAAAGAAAAAGACCCTTTCTGTGTGTGTCGTTGATGATGAGGAAACTCTTTAGATTTAGCCGAATGTTAAAAGGGTTAGGGTTAGGGTTAGGGTTAGGGTTAGGGTTAGCATGCTAGCATGTGCAGCTAACTAGCCTATAAATACAAATGGGGGAGGACACTAGTGACCAAAGCCATCCTGATTTAATAATCACAACACCAAAGCATCTGAGACGCAGTGTGTGAAAGTATTTTGGATTCTACACCATAGATGGCGAGTTTGCAACCCAAGTGTACAACCTTGTTGGACTCAAGACACCCAGTGCAGTTTATGACCCCAAATGGGAAAATGTAAAGGCTATACTGCAGGGTAACACACTCTCTGTGACCACCGACGTATGGACAACGCCAGCCACACATGCTTGTGTCTTTTATTTTGTGAGGAAGGGAAATAAGAACTTCACTTCTTCAACTCTACATTATTATTTAGGAGCCTTGTGAGAACTTGCTCTTTACTTTAGTAATCACTAAGGGGGTTCATACTGTTTCCTAATTTTGGACAGGACCTCTTCAAAGGCCTGATGAATAGCACAACTTAAGACACAAAAGCTTTCAGCTACTGGTATCATCTTTCATGCAAAAAAGAAATGAGGCCCAACTGTTTTGTTGGGAAAGCTTCATTCTAAATGAAAAGGGGGTAGAAGAAGTAAATTCCCATCCTCTCATTATACTGGCTTAAATTTGATACATCTAAATATGAATCCCATGTCTAAAGCGGATAGACACCATATGTTTTTTGGATTGAAATAGTTCAAGCAGAACAGAAAAACACCCAGAGCTGACATAATTTATGTGGTTCCAGGCTCAGTCAAATGATTTGCCTCTTTTCTCTCTTCTTCTTGCTGGCCATGTTACTTTAGTAGAAGATGGATTTTTGGCAAGAAGTCACCTGTGGTTTTCTTATTTAATTACATATTGTAATTAACTGTCTCCCTATTTATATTGTTATTGTTTAGGTCAATATTTGGACTGGGTGCTTACAAAACCACATTGGCCAGCTGTGATTTGTGAACCAAACTGCAGAAAATTAAGGATGTGCCCCTGTTGAAGCACAAGCGGCTTAAACGTATGGCCTCATACAGCTGGAGCAAATAACCAGCTGATGTGCTGGAGACTTGCTGCTTGAGATTAACAGCACATTCTTCACAGAAAGCTGTCAAACAAGCAGAAGCAACATAAGTCAACATAAGATCACAGAGGTTGGAATCACACGATCTTATCTCCTAACGCTTCAGTCAGTACGGCAGCACTGAGGCAAAGTTTGTGTCCAGCACACATAAACACGATTGTCCTTGAAAGGATGTAAACATACAAGATTTTTCCATCTTTTGATTTTGAATAAAACTTGTGCACTGTACAGTTACATTACAGAGTGAGATGTCTGTCAGGTAAAAGCTGCACTACACACAAAAACACACTCACAGTATGTCGGGTCCAATTAAGCCCCTGGCAAAATCAGAATAACTTCTAAATTCTACATCGTTATTACAGTTTTTATGGATGTTTTCTTTGTGCAATGTCTGTCAAAGTTATTTGAACAGCACATATTCAACTTTAATAAAGTATAAACAGTCAATGCCTGACTTGGAAGAGAAAATATTTTATTGAAATGACAGGTGCACATAAGAATGCTTTCTATTCTCTCTCTGCTTGTAGACTGTCTCCAGGCATCAACAGCCAGCTATGAATATTGCTGTAGGATTACCTTTCCAGCTGTGAAAATACTGATAATGAAAGCATGAATTATTATCTATAGAGGCTTAAAATAAAAAGGTGTGTTAACAAACGTTCTGTTTGCCAGCTACTCCATTACTAGTAGGTAATATAAGAATGTAGTATTGAGTTATCAAGTCATTGTAATGAGTATTTCAGTTTGATAAAACATCGTTTTTTTCATATCTTACTAACTAGTAGATTTAACAATCTTCAAATATAGGCTCTATGAATTCTTATTCATGCATTAGCAAAACAGAAAATGCAATTTAATCTCTTCATCTTGAGAAAGTAAATGTTCCTCATTGATTGCATGACAATCTTAGTAACCAAATGCCTGCATGCCTCATTCGTTTTGTAGTTTCCTGTTCAGTGAGTAGATGACGGAAAACATCAAGATCGCAATAAAGATAGCAGTTAAATGTGGTCTATGTCAGATAATTGTGTCTCTAGCATCACATATGGAAAACTATCTAGTCGTTGGCAGATATGAGAACATATTGTAAGTGCTGTTTCGATTCTTGATGTTAGACAAATACAACTTTTCTTCTGAATCAAAATGCAGAATGAAGAATAGGGAAAGAAAATGATGAAATGAATGGGCCAGTAAACGCACTAGTTCTTACGAAACTATTAAAAGCGTTCACAAATGTCGTATTTTGCAACGTTAGAACATCCCTTCATAATTGGAGGAGCATCTGGATTTTGTACCTCAAACTCATTAATGATGATAATAATGATTAATGACTCAGTTCTGCTGTCAACAACTTGGGTTATAGTGCAATAATGAAACTGATAAAAGTACAAGATCATGCATCAGAGTTCTGTTGGCATCATATTAAGCAACTGAAGAACAGTAATGTCAATAGAGTAAATGTAGTCAACGGGTCATTTGAGGCAAAGGCCACCTGCTGGCAGCAGAAAGAAGTGCGGCTCTGGAGATACCGAGAAATGTAGAAATGAATATAATTTGGGATTAATTCATGACAAAGGAATCGTCGGTTGCTGCCGTTAATGATCATTATTCTACAATTTAAAAAAGTCGGTGGCTGAATAGAATCATTTTAAAATGGTATATTAATTGTGCTCGAGAGGCCGCTATGTGGGGAGAACCCGCTATGTGGGGAGAACCCGACACTCACAATGTCAAGTGTCCCAGTGTGGGAAATAACAATATGCATGCCCAAAGCCTTTGGCATGAAAGCGGGTGGTACACATTTGATGCCAAGTGGGACTGATTGCCTGTTGCTCTGCTGCAATTTCATTGGCTATTTGCTTAGTACTGTTGTCTCATTTGCTCAAAGTTGGCAGAAGTTAGTGTTTCTTTTAAAGCACATAGTAACTTCTGTTCACTGTGAACGATGTTGATTATGTTCTACAGGACAACTTTTTGAATTTCAAGGAAAAACTTGCGATTAAACACTGCGGTCCCAACCACACATGGGATATTGTTATAAACCAAACCGCTGGTAATAATCTTATTTAACGGGGAGTGGTTCTCCAGGGAAAAAAAAAAGCCTAACTGCAATGTTGTCAGGGAAGACACTTTTTTACTTTGTGTGTTATTCAGAGGAGATGGTACTTGGCGAGAACAGGCTTTCAGGATCTCAAGCATTTTCTGAGGATTACCAAATATGAACGCAGCAGGACAACTCAGATCAAACAGAGCTACCCAAATTGACAGCGTATACAAACGGGGTGTATGCTCATAGAGGTATATGCTCAGTTGGATTATCACAAGTTATAAACTATGTGGGAAATTGCAAAATTGTGTAATTTTCTGGTTGTGCATTTTTCTAAAGTAATCGTTGCTCTACCATCTTGTGAGGTTTAGCTCAAATAAGGCCATTTGGGAAGGCCGTCTTACTTTTGTGTGGGAACAGTCTTATTTCTCCTGACAGTAAGGTAAGGTCAGATCTGTCCCGTCCTTTCTGGTGGACAGCGCTGGTCAACCACACGATCAGTAAGCCCTTCATCCTGCAGTGAGAAAGAACATATAAGCAATGCATGCTTATTGCAAATACTCACACACGTATACATACGACTAAACATTGAAATCACTGTTTCCTCACAAGTTGTTATAGTTAGTGTTGTTTGAATTGGGATGTCATATTGCTTCAATGGAGACAAGTGGTGGTCCATAAACATGATGGAACCACCTGAAAAGAACCTTTGAGCATCTAGTTGTGTGATTCTCTGACTATATGTGTGTACAAAAGATCATTTGTAAGACCAGCACAGACATGAGTCAGCTGATATCAGGATAATTGTTGAACAGTGTCACTTCAGCAGGGCCTTCGGGCCATAAACCCCTGTTACCATATGTGATTTCGATAAACCCACGGCTTGATCCAGCATCACTGTTCTAGGAATGTCTGTTTCTCTGTCTGTTGGCTTTTATTGTTGTCATCTTCCTTTCTTCTTAATAAACATGTAATTTGTATTGTGATTTATGGTGTTTCATGGCTGTTAATACATTTCCTCTTTCCTTGTTGCCGTGTCCAATGGCTAAACCAGCCAGCCCTCTCAGCCCCGTGGTCCCCATAAAAGTGACGGGCTGACCGTAAAGGCCCTGTTCTACCAAGCAAGTTCCTCTCTGCATCGCCGCCTGTAATTCCCATTACTGCCCTGGACTCCAGGAGCCTCGAAAAAACCTGTTCACTCTTTTCTCCTCTCATCCTCTCCCACCTCCTCTTTTTCCCCTCTTCTTCAACACATGAAAACTATTGTGCATCATTCAAAACAATTACAATAAAGTGTGTGACATAGACATAAGAGAGACATACTTGAGTCTAGACTGAGGAAGTGAGCTAACAGACATATCTGTACTCTGTGGTCAGTAGGCTACATACTTTGGCTTCACTACACTGTGAAAAAAGAGGAATGGGTTATAACCACCACTATGTTAAGTGTTGCAAATCTCTTCATATCTTTTCTTTACAGAGCTTCATTTACATTTAATCCACAGTCATTGTTCTGAGCTAATATCCAGCTTTCCTTTTCATCTCTCATTGGTTACAAAAATACAGCAGTCAGGTCCTCACAAGTGTATTTTCCTTGATTTTTGCCAAACTGAAACAAATACGTCTGCAGAGCCCACAAGCTACACATTATAAATTTGATTTACGTTTCTAATAAAGAAATTGTTATAGTGGCTCCTTGCTTAAAAGAAAAAGACTGAAATATTATTTTACAGGTTTAATGCTGCTTTATAAAATCTCCTCTCACAGAAACCTAAAGACTTCTTCATTACTCTGCTAGCTCAGGGTCACATTTCACTTTAAGTTCCACAAACTTCACTTTCAAACAAATCCTATTTTTATACACTGTTTCATGATGTGATAACATCAGAATAATGTTACCTTTGGGGCTGTGTGGGAGACATAGAGGCTCCTCTGAGAAAGCCACGACTTTGAACATGAAATGCCAATAGAGCTCTTCAAGGCTGTGAAAGTGACCACAAAGGCATCACTGGATATATTATGACCAATTATATCACAGTTCATTCCACTGGTCTGAAATTTGATCCAGTTTGCACCATTTAACTCAATTACAAATCAACCTGCGGTGATGAACATGAGGCGGCTTTTCATGTGATGTGAAATTATTGAAATTCATTTTTTAGATAGATACTTCTGAAAGAAAGAGGTTTTATTGAAAAGCATTACTTACCTAGTACAAATAAATAAAAGTTATACCCAGTGCTTCTATTTTCATCTCAACTCAAATGTTACATTTGTAGTGTCGAAATGTAACTTGTCATGATCTGGAGGCGAGATGAATGCGATTCAAAGCCACATCATTTGCTGATGCAAAGTACACAAACACTCCCTTTTCCCCCCCCAACACAAGGAAGCATTTAGTTTTCAGATGTGTGAATTTCTTTCTATTGTCGGAGCATCATTATTGTGAATAGCAGTTTTGTACTGGCTCCAAAAAACCTGCCATAAACTCATGTTGCCATTCATCATCTAAAAATCAGCACATATATAATGTTACTCAGTAGCTATATAAGGACTTTAGACTTGTACTTTTAAAATCTATGGTGTCATGCCCTGCACCTCAAGCCTTCTCATACATGTGGTTCAAAGCCACATCATTTGCTTATGAAAAGTACACAAACACTTCCTTTCCCCCCCCAACAGAAGGAAGCATTTAAAGACTGAAATTGTCAGAGATGTGAGCTACTGCTTTTCAGTAGCTCAGCTGAACTGTGATGCCACCATGTCTACCCACTGTGAACTGCTCATACTGGTACTTGCGCTGACTCTTCATGGTCAAGGTAAGTTTAGTACATTTTCATCCATAGTTGTTATATATATATACACACACATACATATATATATATATATATATATGTATGTGTGTGTGCAAAAAAAAGAATTCCTCAGTTCATACAGGCAAAATCATTGGAGGTCACGAGGCTGATGCCCATAGCAGGCCATACATGGTGCTTTTGGAGGGGCACATGGAGAGTGGTAAAATAAAACACTGTGGTGGCTTCCTTCTGAGTGACGATTTTGTGATGACTGCAGCCCACTGCCAAGCCAGGTCAGTTTACACACTTTATCTTTTACCTACCTGCTAAGATGTATCCTAACAATAACCTAGATTAATGCATTGAGACTTCAATTCACAAAATACCAACAAATTCCTACCTCTTAATATTTCTATTATGTGAATAAAATGCTTTCAGATATAAAGAAATATCGTTTTATTCTTAGATAATGTTTTGCATTTAATTTTGTCATTTCAGCTCCTACACTGTCAAACTAGGAGTTCACAATATCAAAAAAGATGAGATAATACAGAACATAAAGGTGGATCGATCATTTCCACACAAAGACTACGATGAACGAATCACATTAATGATATAATGCTTCTTAAGGTAAGAAAAGTATTGCCTTTAAAAGTAGAAGCTTTATTCTATTTTAGTCATTTCCAATGTTTGTTTCTCATGTTGTTATTTGAAAATGTCCTTTTAAATGTATTAATCAATATGAGGGTTGAAGTACAGTTTGCATGATCATCACTGAACAATAGTTAATCAGGAAATGTATTATACAGGCAAACGTGAGCACTGGAATTGATATTTCAGCTTCATTATGTGTATATGTGTCTGTCCCTGTTCCTTAAGTTGAGCTCCAAGGCAAAATTAAACAACAATGTGGGAACCATTGCTCTCGCAAGCCAAAGTGATGGCTCTCTGCCAACATCATGTCAAGTCTCCGGCTGGGGATACACAGACAGGACCACAAATGTCATATCTTCGGTACTTAAGGAAGCCAATGTAACACTGATTGACAATCAGTGGTGTGTTGACAACAACATGTACTGCTGTAAGGCAGAGACTGGACCATGGAAGGTATGTTTGTAACATCACATGGACAAACAAACGTTGGTCAACAATTATGAACAATTTGGTGTTGAAACAATGTCTGCATACTGTGCATGTACTTCCAGGGAGACTCTGGTGGTCCACTGATCTGCGAAGATGGAAAGGCATACGGGGTGGTGTCCTCCTTTGAACAGTTCCCGGATAATCTCTATTACTTCACTAAGATTCCTGACCAGAGAAGCTGGATCGATTTGACCATGACAACTGCTTGAAAAAGTTCTGATGCATTTGGAACTTAATTGATCAAATCACAAAATTGCAGTTTACTGCTTGTATAAGATTGGATAATTGTGACACTAATATCACAACTTATTCCATAGCAATGAGACTGTCGGACTGGACTTGCTTGCTTTACACAGATTTAATAAAATGTGCTTCACTTTGATGTTTTCTAATAATAAATGAACAGTTTGTGTGGCAAGTTGAGTAAAATCAATAACAATATGTGAATGTGATTTGGTACATTTAAGTGATATATTTTGGCTTTTATTATGATATAGCTGTTTTGTTTTAGCCGGGGGCTACACATTTTACAACTAAAAAATCTGTTATATTATTCTTTGGAAATTAAAATTAAACTAAGCACATGCAGATTTTTTTCAGGGATAAACTTTAACAAGTCAACCATGTCACACAAATTAAGTATGGCTTAACATCTGAAAAATAAGTGTACACTCAATGCTGTTGAATAAATGTTTGTTGATTGGTATTACATACAGTATGTCATCCTGCTCTTTAATACATTATATACCATAAATGCATCATCAAATGAGAACACAGGATCTTCTAAGTTTGTTTTGTACCATCTTTTAAAACAATAAACTGTTTCTCTCACCATGTTCTCTCAGTACCTCTGTACACTTCTATGTTTGAGCGTAACAACACAACACTGTCCCCTTGTGAACAAAGTGCATTGGTGCAGCCAGACGAAGGACACTAGGTTCTGAAACTCTCTCCTTCTAAACCTAATCAGGTCTCTGCCTGTTGTTTAACAGATCCTGTAATTGCATTTGTAGCTATATCTGACAGAGAGGTACAAATTAAAGAGTGCTATTACCACTCAAAATGTAGCTAAAGCATGCTTAAACCATTCAAATCTAAATAACAAGTCATGTATACAATAAGATGTAAGAACAGAATAAACCTACTGTCAGTGATTAGTGAGGTTTGTCATCCGTACCAGTTTACATTAAAATGACACTCAAAAGAAAGAAGGAATTCAACAGAGTGGTGCAGATCAGACGATACAGGAGGGTGTTGCCAGGATAACAGAGGTCTACCAAGCCATGCTAATACGGTATCATATGGAGGAGAGATTGGGGAAATAGAACAGATTCACCTGCTTTTGAAAGAAAATCACCATACCTATCATCCTTGTGGATCAGTTGTAATCATTCTAATTCAGTGGTAAGTTCAGACCTGTTGCAGACACCATCACAATTACAGGTGTTTTAGAACCTGCCTACCTACGAACGAATGTTGAAGCCACTCTGCAAGTGCCTTAAACTTATTGAGGCTTTGAGCCACTGCTCTTTTTTAACACGATAACTGTATTATCATATACCGGCAACACCAACAAACTTCAATTTACTACAAGCCAACAGATACACAATAAATGTAGGGCTTTCGCTGGCCCCTAAATATACAGGCTGGTTGATTATCAGCAGTATAAGAGTATGATTATTAGTTATTTCACTTCAATTCAGCAGCAATATCACTGGTCTTGCCACAAACTGTGAAAGAAAAACAATGGCTGGTCAATCAGATGCAACAAACCTGCTAAATGCACCATGAATATCATTATATATTTTCTAAAAATGACAAGAGCATCAGAGTCACAGTGTACCAAGTCTTTTAACATGTCTGTGAGTCTAATATAGGGAGGCCATGAGGTCCAGTGATGGTCAAAATCAATACTTCTATAAAATAAGAAGCTGAAGGGGATGGGATCCAGTGATTCTGGCTCCTAAACATGTACCATAGGTAAAAAATAAAAAATAAAAAATAAAGATTGAGAGATAAGCAGCAATTAATATTCTAATGGGTCACAACTCAGGCAGAGGATGTGGTTATAAGATATTTATCTATACTTCTTGTAAATTAGAAACAAGATGACTTATGTGTGAGCAGAGTTGGGCCAATGCCAAAAAGACTTGCGTAGACGGTGTAAAGCAGGGGTCACTAGCAGGCGGACCGCGGGCCCAGACGCAGCTTCACTCCGCTGTGTTTCGCAAAGGGCGGGGCTTTGCACCCGACACACACACACACACAAACACATGCGCACACACACCTACTTCTGATCAGGCATAATTATCACCATTGTGTCCACACCATTAACTTCACCACCTTCGATAAAGCGCAGGCTTGATCCGCTTTATCATAAACTAGCAGTGTTATTTGTGGTTGTGCTAGTGAGCTATATTCCAAAAGCACATTTAAATTGTAAAAGATATAAACCAATTTAAATCTCAAATCAAATTCTGCTCAATATTTAATCCGCACTGTTTCATCGTAGCAGCACAGAGGAGAGAGCCGGCCCGTTTCATTCACCCTGTGACTCTGCAGACTGCAGTAGTGTTGGCATAGTAGACTCCCTGAAGTGTCTGTACTACAGTTCATCCAGTGATTTCAGGATACTATCTGAATTTCACGTTCATCATATACATAACTGTGAGGCTTAATATGAGATGATTTTATTACAGGGCTGAGGTGCAGCAGCCTTGAAATAGTGTATGTGAATTTACCATGAGGTCCGTTCTTCCAAATCTGTTCTGCAGTAAATCAATTGCTGAATCATAATTGGTATCTTTTGAAGTGAGTGCTACGCATTTAGATGTGTGAATTTCTTTCTATTGTCGGAGCATCATTATTGTGAATAGCAGTTTTGCACTGGCTCCAAAAAACCTGCCATAAACTCATGTTGCCATTCATCATCTAGAAATCAGCACATATATAATGTTACTCAGTAGCTATATATCTAGCTCTTGAAATTGTACTAACTGTTCCACTATTGTTTCACAATTCAGGATTAATTTGGTTGATACAGAAATGATTTATATATAGCTCAGCGATCACATTCCACAAGTCATATTTCTATGCACCCCCTTGCATGATTAAAATAATGTTTCATTTGGGGCTCTACGTGTTGCCACAGATATATCAGTATAATGCAAAATATAGTATTGTGTATGTCAACCACATGCACAATACTGTTAGTACTTAATTTTCTAAGGACTTTAGACTTGTACTTTTAAAATCTATGGTGTCATGCCCTGCACCTCAAGCCTCCTCATACATGTGGTTCAAAGCCACATCATTTGCTTATGAAAGGTACACAAACACTTCCTTTCCCCCCCCCAACACAAGGAAGCATTTAAAGACTGAAATTGTCAGAGATGTGAGCCACTGCTTTTCAGTAGCTCAGCTGAACTGTGATGCCACCATGTCTACCCACTGTGAACTGCTCATACTGGTACTTGCGCTGACTCTTCATGGTCAAGGTAAGTTTAGTTTTTATGGCATTATATACTATATTGTTTAGAGCTGTATCTTAGCAAGCAGGTTCAACCAAATCACATGAGGAACTACATTCCACTGTCAGTACTGCTAGACATACAGTGCTAGAGGATAGATCGACGTATTTAATCAGTTGGTCAGTTTAGATTTGGTCACAAACGCACTTCTTTTTAGTTCATACAGGGAGAATCTTTGGAGGTCACGAGGCTGATGCCCATAGCAGGCCATATATGGTGCTTTTGGAGATGCACATGCAGGATGGTGAAATAGAAAACTGTGGTGGCTTCCTTCTAAGTGACGATTTTGTGTTGACTGCAGCCCACTGCCAAGCCAGGTCAGTTTACACACTGTATATTTTACCTACTGGGAATTATGGGGCCCCTGATAAGAGCTTCATGAATTGTGACATAAATTCAATAATTGTCATATTTTAATTTTATGAATAGGATGTTCTGATGGAAAAGAACGTACTGCCAGATAACTGTTCTGGACTTTTCTCATTTCAGCTCTTACAAAGTCTCACTAGGAGTTCACAGAGTCCGTAACATGAAAAATGGACAGCATGTATCTGTGGAACAATCATATCCACATAAAAACTACAATGCAAGTCATTACAGATATGACATCATGCTTCTTAAGGTGAAAGAAAAAAGAATTGTATTGCATGTGAAATCCTTGTACTTAACAGCAGAAATGTGTGATTACCAATTTGTGTTTCTCATTAAATGTCATATTGAACGCATTAATCAAGAGGAGCATTAACATACTTGATGTTTATGTTTCTTAATATACTTTTTCTCTCTCCCTGTTCCTTAAGTTGAGCTCCAAGGCAAAATTAAACAACAATGTGGGAACCATTGCTCTCGCAAGCCAAAGTGATGGCTCTCTGCCAACATCATGTCAAGTCTCCGGCTGGGGAAGAGCTGACAGGACCACCACTTATATGTCTCCGGTACTTAGAGAAGCCAATGTAACACTGATTGACGATCAGCTGTGTGTTGAGAACAACATGTACTGCTCCAAGGGAGAGACTGGACCGGGTCAGGTATGTATGTTTGTAACATCACATGGACAAACAAACGTTGGTCAACAATTATAATTTATAATTTGGTGTTGAAACAATGTCTGCATACTGTGCATGTACTTCCAGGGAGACTCTGGTGGTCCACTGATCTGCGAAGATGGAAAGGCATACGGGGTGGTGTCCTTCTGCTTCAAATACACCTCAGATGGCCCAAAGATACATGGTTATACTAAGATTCCTGACTACAGAAGCTGGATTGATTCGATTATGGAAATCTGAGACGTGTAACTATTGATAGATCAAATCATAACATTTGAATGTATTGTTTGTAAAACATTGGAGAGCTGATAATTGAGATATTAATATCACAACTTTTTTGGTCAGACCAAAGTCTGGACTTGCTTTACACAGATTTAATGAAAATGTGCATTTTCAAATTATACAAATTATTTTATTATTTAGCAAATTGAGTCAAAAGACAGAAAATGATATATGAATGTGATTTGGGTCTTTTAAGTCAAATGTTTTGTCTTCTTCTCCTGCTGCTGGGGAACTTGACAACTACATTTTTTGTGAATACACTTGTAATTATTCTAAGCAAATTTAAACTAGGCACACAAAGGCTTTCTCAATGCTACACTTTAACAAGCCAACCATGGCACACAAATAATTAAGTATGGCTTAACATCTGAAAAATAAGTGTACACTCAATGCTGTTGAATAAATGTTTGTTGATTGGTATTACATACAGTATGTCATCCTGCTCTTTAATACATTATATACCATAAATGCATCATCAAATGAGAACACAGGATCTTCTAAGTTTGTTTTGTACCATCTTTTAAAACAATAAACTGTTTCTCTCACCATGTTCTCTCAGTACCTCTGTACACTTCTATGTTTGAGCGTAACAACACAACACTGTCCCCTTGTGAACAAAGTGCATTGGTGCAGCCAGACGAAGGACACTAGGTTCTGAAACTCTCTCCTTCTAAACCTAATCAGGTCTCTGCCTGTTGTTTAACAGATCCTGTAATTGCATTTGTAGCTATATCTGACAGAGAGGTACAAATTAAAGAGTGCTATTACCACTCAAAATGTAGCTAAAGCATGCTTAAACCATTCAAATCTAAATAACAAGTCATGTATACAATAAGATGTAAGAACAGAATAAACCTACTGTCAGTGATTAGTGAGGTTTGTCATCCGTACCAGTTTACATTAAAATGACACTCAAAAGAAAGAAGGAATTCAACAGAGTGGTGCAGATCAGACGATACAGGAGGGTGTTGCCAGGATAACAGAGGTCTACCAAGCCATGCTAATACGGTATCATATGGAGGAGAGATTGGGGAAATAGAACAGATTCACCTGCTTTTGAAAGAAAATCACCATACCTATCATCCTTGTGGATCAGTTGTAATCATTCCTAATTCAGTGGTAAGTTCAGACCTGTTGCAGACACCATCACAATTACAGGTGTTTTAGAACCTGCCTACCTACGAACGAATGTTGAAGCCACTCTGCAAGTGCCTTAAACTTATTGAGGCTTTGAGCCCACTTCTCTTTTTTAACACGATAACTGTATTATCATATACCGGCAACACCAACAAACTTCAATTTACTACAAGCCAACAGATACACAATAAATGTAGGGCTTTCGCTGGCCCCTAAATATACAGGCTGGTTGATTATCAGCAGTATAAGAGTATGATTATTAGTTATTTCACTTCAATTCAGCAGCAATATCACTGGTCTTGCCACAAACTGTGAAAGAAAAACAATGGCTGGTCAATCAGATGCAACAAACCTGCTAAATGCACCATGAATATCATTATATATTTTCTAAAAATGACAAGAGCATCAGAGTCACAGTGTACCAAGTCTTTTAACATGTCTGTGAGTCTAATATAGGGAGGCCATGAGGTCCAGTGATGGTCAAAATCAATACTTCTATAAAATAAGAAGCTGAAGGGGATGGGATCCAGTGATTCTGGCTCCTAAACATGTACCATAGGTAAAAAATAAAAAATAAAAAATAAAGATTGAGAGATAAGCAGCAATTAATATTCTAATGGGTCACAACTCAGGCAGAGGATGTGGTTATAAGATATTTATCTATACTTCTTGTAAATTAGAAACAAGATGACTTATGTGTGAGCAGAGTTGGGCCAATGCCAAAAAGACTTGCGTAGACGGTGTAAAGCAGGGGTCACTAGCAGGCGGACCGCGGGCCCAGACGCAGCTTCACTCCGCTGTGTTTCGCAAAGGGCGGGGCTTTGCACCCGACACACACACACACACAAACACATGCGCACACACACCTACTTCTGATCAGGCATAATTATCACCATTGTGTCCACACCATTAACTTCACCACCTTCGATAAAGCGCAGGCTTGATCCGCTTTATCATAAACTAGCAGTGTTATTTGTGGTTGTGCTAGTGAGCTATATTCCAAAAGCACATTTAAATTGTAAAAGATATAAACCAATTTAAATCTCAAATCAAATTCTGCTCAATATTTAATCCGCACTGTTTCATCGTAGCAGCACAGAGGAGAGAGCCGGCCCGTTTCATTCACCCTGTGACTCTGCAGACTGCAGTAGTGTTGGCATAGTAGACTCCCTGAAGTGTCTGTACTACAGTTCATCCAGTGATTTCAGGATACTATCTGAATTTCACGTTCATCATATACATAACTGTGAGGCTTAATATGAGATGATTTTATTACAGGGCTGAGGTGCAGCAGCCTTGAAATAGTGTATGTGAATTTACCATGAGGTCCGTTCTTCCAAATCTGTTCTGCAGTAAATCAATTGCTGAATCATAATTGGTATCTTTTGAAGTGAGTGCTACGCATTTAGATGTGTGAATTTCTTTCTATTGTCGGAGCATCATTATTGTGAATAGCAGTTTTGCACTGGCTCCAAAAAACCTGCCATAAACTCATGTTGCCATTCATCATCTAGAAATCAGCACATATATAATGTTACTCAGTAGCTATATATCTAGCTCTTGAAATTGTACTAACTGTTCCACTATTGTTTCACAATTCAGGATTAATTTGGTTGATACAGAAATTATTTATATATAGCTCAGCGATCACATTCCACAAGTCATATTTCTATGCACCCCCTTGCAGGATTAAAATAATGTTTCATTTGGGGCTCTACGTGTTGCCACAGATATATCAGTATAATGCAAAATATAGTATTGTGTATGTCAACCACATGCACAATACTGTTAGTACTTAATTTTCTAAGGACTTTAGACTTGTACTTTTAAAATCTATCGTGTCATGCCCTGCACCTCAAGCCTCCTCATACATGTGGTTCAAAGCCACATCATTTGCTTATGAAAGGTACACAAACACTTCCTTTCCCCCCCCAACACAAGGAAGCATTTAAAGACTGAAATTGTCAGAGATGTGAGCCACTGCTTTTCAGTAGCTCAGCTGAACTGTGATGCCACCATGTCTACCCACTGTGAACTGCTCATACTGGTACTTGCGCTGACTCTTCATGGTCAAGGTAAGTTTAGTTTTTATGGCATTATATACTATATTGTTTAGAGCTGTATCTTAGCAAGCAGGTTCAACCAAATCACATGAGGAACTACATTCCACTGTCAGTACTGCTAGACATACAGTGCTAGAGGATAGATCGACGTATTTAATCAGTTGGTCAGTTTAGATTTGGTCACAAACGCACTTCTTTTTAGTTCATACAGGGAGAATCTTTGGAGGTCACGAGGCTGATGCCCATAGCAGGCCATATATGGTGCTTTTGGAGATGCACATGCAGGATGGTGAAATAGAAAACTGTGGTGGCTTCCTTCTAAGTGACGATTTTGTGTTGACTGCAGCCCACTGCCAAGCCAGGTCAGTTTACACACTGTATATTTTACCTACTGGGAATTATGGGGCCCCTGATAAGAGCTTCATGAATTGTGACATAAATTCAATAATTGTCATATTTTAATTTTATGAATAGGATGTTCTGATGGAAAAGAACGTACTGCCAGATAACTGTTCTGGACTTTTCTCATTTCAGCTCTTACAAAGTCTCACTAGGAGTTCACAGAGTCCGTAACATGAAAAATGGACAGCATGTATCTGTGGAACAATCATATCCACATAAAAACTACAATGCAAGTCATTACAGATATGACATCATGCTTCTTAAGGTGAAAGAAAAAAGAATTGTATTGCATGTGAAATCCTTGTACTTAACAGCAGAAATGTGTGATTACCAATTTGTGTTTCTCATTAAATGTCATATTGAACGCATTAATCAAGAGGAGCATTAACATACTTGATGTTTATGTTTCTTAATATACTTTTTCTCTCTCCCTGTTCCTTAAGTTGAGCTCCAAGGCAAAATTAAACAACAATGTGGGAACCATTGCTCTCGCAAGCCAAAGTGATGGCTCTCTGCCAACATCATGTCAAGTCTCCGGCTGGGGAAGAGCTGACAGGACCACCACTTATATGTCTCCGGTACTTAGAGAAGCCAATGTAACACTGATTGACGATCAGCTGTGTGTTGAGAACAACATGTACTGCTCCAAGGGAGAGACTGGACCGGGTCAGGTATGTATGTTTGTAACATCACATGGACAAACAAACGTTGGTCAACAATTATAATTTATAATTTGGTGTTGAAACAATGTCTGCATACTGTGCATGTACTTCCAGGGAGACTCTGGTGGTCCACTGATCTGCGAAGATGGAAAGGCATACGGGGTGGTGTCCTTCTACTTCAAATACACCTCAGATGGCCCAAAGATACATGGTTATACTAAGATTCCTGACTACAGAAGCTGGATTGATTCGATTATGGAAATCTGAGACGTGTAACTATTGATAGATCAAATCATAACATTTGAATGTATTGTTTGTAAAACATTGGAGAGCTGATAATTGAGATATTAATATCACAACTTTTTTGGTCAGACCAAAGTCTGGACTTGCTTTACACAGATTTAATGAAAATGTGCATTTTCAAATTATACAAATTATTTTATTATTTAGCAAATTGAGTCAAAAGACAGAAAATGATATATGAATGTGATTTGGGTCTTTTAAGTCAAATGTTTTGTCTTCTTCTCCTGCTGCTGGGGAACTTGACAACTACATTTTTTGTGAATACACTTGTAATTATTCTAAGCAAATTTAAACTAGGCACACAAAGGCTTTCTCAATGCTACACTTTAACAAGCCAACCATGGCACACAAATAATTAAGTATGGCTTAACATCTGAAAAATAAGTGTACACTCAATGCTGTTGAATAAATGTTTGTTGATTGGTATTACATACAGTATGTCATCCTGCTCTTTAATACATTATATACCATAAATGCATCATCAAATGAGAACACAGGATCTTCTAAGTTTGTTTTGTACCATCTTTTAAAACAATAAACTGTTTCTCTCACCATGTTCTCTCAGTACCTCTGTACACTTCTATGTTTGAGCGTAACAACACAACACTGTCCCCTTGTGAACAAAGTGCATTGGTGCAGCCAGACGAAGGACACTAGGTTCTGAAACTCTCTCCTTCTAAACCTAATCAGGTCTCTGCCTGTTGTTTAACAGATCCTGTAATTGCATTTGTAGCTATATCTGACAGAGAGGTACAAATTAAAGAGTGCTATTACCACTCAAAATGTAGCTAAAGCATGCTTAAACCATTCAAATCTAAATAACAAGTCATGTATACAATAAGATGTAAGAACAGAATAAACCTACTGTCAGTGATTAGTGAGGTTTGTCATCCGTACCAGTATACATTAAAATGACACTCAAAAGAAAGAAGGAATTCAACAGAGTGGTGCAGATCAGACGATACAGGAGGGTGTTGCCAGGATAACAGAGGTCTACCAAACCATGCTAATACGGTATCATATGGAGGAGAGATTGGGGAAATAGAACAGATTCACCTGCTTTTGAAAGAAAATCACCATACCTATCATCCTTGTGGATCAGTTGTAATCATTCCAATTCAGTGGTAAGTTCAGACCTGTTGCAGACACCATCACAATTACAGGTGTTTTAGAACCTGCCTACCTACGAACGAATGTTGAAGCCACTCTGCAAGTGCCTTAAACTTATTGAGGCTTTGACCCACTTCTCTTTTTTAACACGATAACTGTATTATCATATACCGGCAACACCAACAAACTTCAATTTACTACAAGCCAACAGACACACAATAAATGTAGGGCTTTCGCTGGCCCCTAAATATACAGGCTGGTTGATTATCAGCAGTATAAGAGTATGATTATTAGTTATTTCACTTCAATTCAGCAGCAATATCACTGGTCTTGCAACAAACTGTGAAAGAAAAATAATGGCTGGTCAATCAGATGCAACTCCATATCTCACAAGCAAACCTGGTAAATACACTATGAATATATATATTTTGTCTTTTTTTTCTTCTGGTTTGTTGTTTTATTGCATACAAAGCTGGTGAAACAGTGAGTGACATCTGGCCATGAGTACAATTGATTGTTGAGAATGTGACAGCAAATGAAAAGGTCCACTTGTGAATGCTTTGTTCAAATGTCCCCAGTGATTCTGGCTCCTAAACATGTACCATAGGTAAAAAAAAAAAAAAAGTAAAGATTGAGAGATAAGCAGCGATTAATATTCTACTGCGTCTCAACTCAGGCAGAGGATGTGGTTATAAGTTATTGTATATAAAAACAACATTAAATATTAAATAAATGAAATATCAGTTGCATACATTTCTTATGGCTCTATCTGCAGCTTTTCCAGAGTAATTTATAATGAAAACATTTTTCCACAGGCCAACAACAGCCAAAAAATAATTTCCTTCAAAGAAAAACCAAACATGCCCTGTGGTAGCAAGAAAAAAGTGCAAAAAGGAAACACATTAAAGCTCAGTTTGCTGCTCTGCGATGCACACTAGTCTAAGCAGCATCACGCCTTGTGTTCTGGGTCCGGCCAGAGGACTTCATCTACATCACACGCAATGTTTTCTCTTGCTAAGCAACGGGGGAAAAACTCTGGCATGGCGGATCCAGGCTTGACAAGCATCCACGCCTATGTCACCACAGGCCAATGCCATTGCCTGTAGGAGGTTTACCCTGGTGTAGGGGTTCCGGTCACAGACCCTCCAGCGCCACGCAGAACATAACTCCTCTGTATGGGCTGTATGGTGGAAGGCAAACATTTATGAAGCGCTGGTTGATGTTGAACCATTCACGTATGCGGACTGCACGGTGAAAGCTGACATTGTCCCAAACTACAACATAAATAGGATGCCCAGCATGATGAGGAACCTGAACCTCAATCAGAAAATCCCGAAGACCACTCAGATATGTGAGAAGATGCTCGGTGTTGTAAGGCCCCAGGGTTGCATGATGGTGGAGAACCCCCCAATTACTTATGGCCGACATTGCCATCACGCTTGCCAGGGACTTCCACAATGGCCAGTTGGCCAATTATGTTCCTGCCTCTCCTTCTCCTCTTCGTCAGATTGAACCCTGCTTCATCTCCAAAAATGTATTCATGGGGCCTTTCCATAGAATTAAATTCAAGCCATCTCTAACTGTACCTGTTTGTCTTCTCTGAATGCCCTTACGATGGTGCCACAGAGAACCTACTCTTTGTCCTGCTTCCCTCATTGTCAAGCCAGGAACAAGAACATGGTCTGTGACCGTTGCCCGGATTGCATCTGAAGGTGATGGTTCTGGTTCTTCCTCGGCCTTGATATCTTCCTCTTGGCTCATCACCTCTTACTCGTACTCTTCCTCCTCATTATTCTTCCACCTCTTCCTCCTCTGCCTCCTCTTCCTCCTCTGCCTCCTCTACCTCCTCTGCCTCTCAAAATGTTTTCATCCATTGTCGGTATTCACATGTGCACTCTGAACTTGCTTATATAGTGTGTTAAATCGGTTGATCACATCATTAGAAACAAGTGTGTACAATGTTGAGTCGTTGTGTTTAAACGATGACCACTGTGTTGTAGTTGTGTTCAACTTTTGCTGCCTGTGTTTAGCATTTTGCGACACATGTGCATCACAATTGTGTTTTATAGTAAAGGAGAATGTGTTTAGAGTTTTGCACATAGTGTCTAACTACTTGAACTTGTTTAGGGTTTTGCTAAAAGAGAGGTTGATTCGACAAATGTGTTTAGGCAACTGATCATTTGGTTCAGAGAATGGAGTTTAGTGTTTTAGCAATTGTAAAAAACTGTAATATGATGACTTGCTCTCACCTTCTCTGTTTGAGTGTGACTTACTTTACTACGTAGTAATAGTTTAGTACTAGCCAGTGGCAACTGTGTCCTGTGCTGATATTTCCTTGCTCAGCTTCGCCATCTACTGTACAGTGGATATATGTTGTATCATACCAATCTTATTCATCTGCATGACACACCGGCTAATGTTCCAAATTAAAGAAAAGTCCCAAATGACATGTAGATACTGAACACAAATACAACGTACTCACTACCACCAATAAACATTTGTACCACTTCTAATCTTAGAAGATTTGTTACATTTGAGTGTAACTTTAATGGGGAGAGAGGGGCGACAGTACAATTAAGTTTGATGCAAGTCTTACTACAATATGTTGTCTCTTATGTTACTCTGTTAGTACTTCATGATATCCAGCAGAGAGAGCCAGAGTTCAAAACTAGACTTTAAAAATTGCTCTGCTTTTCCACCATCAGAGGGTGCCGCTTCTCCATCAGTGCAAATCTAATGTAAAGTCACAAATTGAGCTGTCTGATGAATCCTCCTAACAGCATCTGTCGGCCTTCTGTATTAAAGTCGACTCCCTCGTTTTAAGCAGAGCAGGGAGCATGTCACCCCACTAAAAATGCAAGGGGTCGTGTCTCACAGTTTGGGACCTTTGGGTTGTTTGTTAAGTGGGACAGTGATATATGAAAAGGAGCCATCCTTCTGTGAACTGTATTCTATATTAAATTAAACGATTGTATGTTATAATCAGCACATATAAGAAGGTATGACATAGGTTTGACATGGAACCATGTAGCAAAGACCAAAAAGAACGAGAGTAGCTTTACAGATGTAGGTACTGGCGTAAGTAAGTACTCGAGGTACTGGCCGAGGAGGTGGAGTTGGGGCCATATTTGACTCAAACCTCTTGATCAATCCTAAGCCTAAACTAAAATATAACTCTTTTGAAAGCCTTGTTCTTACGCTCTCAAACCCAACATGGAAAACAATAAAGCCAATTTTATTTGTTACTGTGTACCGCCCTCCTGGTCCGTACTCTGAATTTCTATCTGAATTCTCAGAATTTTTATCAAATTTAGTCCTTAAAACAGATAAAGTAATTATTGTAGGTGACTTTAATATTCATGTGGATGTTGATAGTGACAGCCTTAATAATGCATTTATCTCAATATTAGATTCAATTGGGTTCAGTCAGAATGTACATGAACCAACTCACTGTTTAAACCACACTCTGGACCTTGTTCTGGGATATGGTGTTGAAATTGAAAGTTTATCAGTGTGTCCACATAATCCTCTTTTATCAGACCATTTTTTAATAACTTTTGAAGTCCTGTTACTGGACTACAAGCCAGTAGGCAAAATATCCTACGCTCGATGTTTATCTGAAAGTGCTGTGACTAAATTTAAGGAAGTGATTCCATCAGCACTTGATTCAATACCAGGACTCAATATCAATATAACAGAGGACTCCAATGCTAACTTTAGTCCCTCCCAAATTAATCATCTTGTTGATAGCGCTGCAGCCTCACTGCGAATAACACTCGACTCTGTCGCTCCTCTTAAGAAGAAGATCATAAAACAGAAAAAGAAAGCTCCATGGCTTAATTTACAAATCCGCAAACTAAAACAAAAGTCGAGAAATCTTGAAAGTAAATGGCGTTCCACTAAATTGGAAGAATCTCGTTTAGTCTGGTTAGATCATCTTAAAACGTATAAGAAGGCTCTCCGTAATGCCAGAGCAGCTTATTACTCTTCCTTAATAGAAGAAAATAAGAACAACCCCAGGTTTCTTTTCAGCACTGTAGCCAGGCTGACAGAGAGCCACAGCTCTACAGAGCCTTCTGTTCCTATATCTCTCAGTAGTGACGACTTTATGAGTTTCTTTAACGATAAAATTATAATTATTAGAGACAAAATTAATCTCCTCCTGACCTCAATTGGTAATGACTTAACTTCAACTGTTGGAATTTTAAAAACATCTGTAACTCCTGAAATATATCTAGACTGTTTTACTCCAATCAACCTTAACCAACTAACTTCAACAATCTCATCGTCTAAGCCATCAACCTGTCTTTTAGACCCGATTCCAACTAAACTGTTTAAAGAAGTTTTACCCTTAATTAACACTTCGTTATTAAATATGATCAACCTGTCTTTATTATCTGGCTACGTACCAAAATCCTTTAAAGTAGCTGTAATAAAACCACTTCTTAAAAAGCCTGGTCTTGATCCAGAGATTTTAGCCAACTATAGGCCGATATCTAATCTTCCCTTTCTCGCTAAAATCCTTGAGAAAGCAGTCGCAAAACAGTTGTGTGACTTTTTACATAATAATAGTTTATTTGAGGTTTTTCAATCTGGATTTAGAGTTCATCATAGCACAGAGACGGCACTGGTGAAAGTTACCAATGACCTTCTATTGGCTTCAGACAAAGGACTCGTCTCTGTTCTTGTCTTGTTAGACCTCAGTGCTGCTTTCGACACTGTTGATCATGACATTCTACTACAGAGACTGGAACATTTTGTTGGCATAAGAGGAACCGCACTAAGCTGGTTCAAGTCCTATTTATCTGAGCGATCTCAATTTGTACTTGTTAACGATAAATCCTCCATGACAGCCAAAGTCAGTCTCGGAGTTCCGCAGGGTTCTGTACTTGGACCGATTCTATTCACCTTATATATGCTTCCTTTGGGCAATATTATAAGGAACCACTCTATAAACTTTCATTGTTATGCGGATGATACCCAATTATATCTATCAATTAAACCAGATGAAACCAATCAATTGGCTAAACTTCAAGCATGCCTTAAGGACATAAAAACTTGGATGTCTAGCAACTTTTTGATGTTAAACACAGACAAAACTGAAGTTATTATACTTGGCCCTAAACGCCTCCGAAACGCATTTTCTAATGACATAGAAGCTCTGGATGGCATTAACTTGGCCTCCAGCACCACTGTAAGGAATCTTGGCGTCATCTTTGATCAAGATCTGTCGTTTAACTCCCACATAAAACAAATCTCAAGGACTGCCTTCTTTCATCTACGTAACATTGCAAAAATAAGACACATCCTGTCTCAAAATGATGCAGAAAAACTAGTCCATGCATTTGTTACTTCAAGGCTGGATTACTGCAACTCATTGTTATCAGGTTGTCCAAAAAAGTCGGTTAAGACTCTTCAGTTGATCCAAAATGCAGCGGCACGTGTATTGACTAGAACAAGGAAATGGGATCATATTACTCCTGTATTAGCTGCTCTGCACTGGCTCCCGGTAAAATACAGAATAGAATTCAAAATCCTTCTCCTGACTTACAAATCAATTAAAGGTCAGGCTCCAGCATATCTTAAAGATCTCATAGTACCTTATAAACCAACTAGAGCATTACGCTCCCAGACTGCAGGGTTACTTGTGGTTCCTAGAGTCTCTAAGAGTACAATGGGAGCCAGAGCCTTCAGCTATCAAGCTCCTCTCCAGTGGAACCAGCTTCCAGTTTGTGTTCGGGAGGCAGACACACTCTCCACATTTAAGAGTAGGCTAAAGACTTTCCTTTTTGATAAAGCTTATAGTTAGGGCTGGCTCAGGTTTGCCCTGGATCAGCCCCTAGTTATGCTGCTATAGGCTTAGACTGCCGGGGGACACCTCCCTGCTCTCTTCCTTCTCTCCCTCTCTCTTCTTCTCCCTCTCTTCTTCTCCCTCTCTATCTGTATGCATTTATGTAAATATATGTTACTAACTCACCATCCGGGGTATCATCCCCGGAGTGTCTGTCTCTCATGTGGCAGGTTGCCACTGATAAAGTTTACGTCAGGATCATGAATCGTGACAGCGCCTGCTGACCTGGTCCTGCTGGACACCGGGAAGCCTTATTGACATTTTCCTGGATTCATCCAAACTTTCTATTTCTTTTTTTTTTTTCCAACACAACATAATTTCTGTCAAATGTTGTATTTGTACTATGTTGTTTATCCTGTACACACGACATCTATTGCACGTCTGTCCGTCCTGGGAGAGGGATCCCTCCTCAGTTGCTCTCCCTGAGGTTTCTTCCATTTTTTCCCCTTTAATTTTGGGGTTTCTTTTAGGAAGTTTTTCCTTGTGCGATGCGAGGGTCTAAGGACAGAGGATGTTGTAACCTGTACAGTCTGTAAAGCACACTGAGACAAATGTATAATTTGTGATATTGGGCTATACAAATAAATTTGATTTGATTTGAGATGTCCACATCAAGGCAAGTTCATTTATAAAGCACATTTTGGAAACAAGGCGCTTTAGAGAAAACATAAAACATTAAAAGCATAGAGACAAAGTGCAAAATAAGTACATTATAAAAGGACATTCAAATACAATCAAAAGTCGAGATAAGATCTGTTCAACATCCAGAAGAAGGCCTATAGCCTGATATCTGATTATGTGATGCAGCTACATGATTTTTTTTTTTTGAGATATAACAAAAGACCTCAGAGATCAATTTGAATTCTCTGAGTCTGGTACTGAGGCTGAGGAAGTGAAGGACAGGATGGCAGAAGTCAGTGCACTGGTACCAGAAAGCCACTGCATCGTTTTCTTTTCTAGCTCATTGGTGGTGATTTTGGTTTTAATGTAAATGTCAGTAGGGTTGAGATTGATCTTTCTGTGCTCCCCATACAGTCGTCCATTTTTACTCTGACTCTTGTTAGAGACGTTATGAGGCTGCTCTGTAGACACAGAAGCATTGAGAAAGATTTTAAAGACACTGTATCACTGCCATATGTTTTCAAAGCTTCATATAATATACAAAGGTGTCGAGCCAGGAGGGATTGACTTTGGCCTGCAGTTGAACCCTACAGCTTAGACACAGCTGTCTTGCTAGAATGCTTTCAGTATAAATGTCACTGTTACTGTTCGACAATCTGTCTACATATGCGTCTATAGTAAAGAACAAAATAAACATTATGGTCCTTCAGAGCGACCTCATCTGCATCCAGAGCGGCTCCGGCCACCCCTGCTTCGACGGCCTCCAGCCCCGTCTCGCTGGGCTCCCCCGACTTCCTGCCCGGTCTTCCCCTTCCAGTGTAGTTTCCTGGCTTTGTTTACTCCTTAGATCAAAACAAATCAAACTAAAATCAAATGTATTTGTATAGCCCAATATCACAAATTATACATTTGTCTCAGTGTGCTTTACAGACTGTACAGGATACGACACCCTCTGTCCTTAGACCCTCGCATTGCCCAAGGAAAACATCCTAAAACAAACCCCATAATTAAAGGGGGGAAAAAAGGAAGAAACCTCAGGGAGAGCAACCCTCTCCCTCCTCCAGACCCCCAGACCCCCTCCTCCCATCCTGCTGGATTTTTTACTTTTGGGACGTCTGGAATTTGTCCCTCGAGAGCGGGGGGGGGGCGGGTTCGGTCACAGTCTGCTCCAGTGCTTCCTACCTCAGCCCGGTACCTTTCCACACCCCGCCTCCTTCTCACCTCACCTCACCAGCCAGCCACTCCCACCTCATCACCTCACCGTGTGCTCAGGCTGCTGCCAATTCCCAATCAAGCCCTCTCCCAGTCACTCACTCAGTGCCAGATTGTTCTCTACGTTATGTTAGACTCTCCAGCGATTACCCCCGGACTGATCTCCTGTTACCAACCCTGCCTGTCTCCGACCTACCCGCCTCGTACCCACCAGCCTTCTGTCCCCGACCTCGAGCCTGTCTTCCACATCTCTGACCCTGGGTTACCTGTGTCTGAGTGAGATCCTCTGCTGTGTGTGATTGTCATTTTGGATTAGATCTCTGCATGTGTCCTGGATTTCGTCGCTATCAAGGTGTGTGTGTGTGTGTGTGTGTGTGTGTGTGTGTGTGTGTGTGTGTGTGTGTGTGTGTGTGTGTGTGTGTGTGTGTGTGTGTGTGTGTGTGTGTGTGTGTGTGTGTGTGTGTGTGATTGGTAAATGTTGGCATTCATTGTAAAGCACTTTGAATGGTTGGTAGACTAGAAACAATGCTATATAAATGCACATTGTATGAAAAACACGTATTTCCAAGTCATTAATGTGGCATAAAAAAGTGCAGTGTGTGAGAGCCATGTTTTATGTGTGTTAGTTGAATTCATTTAAGAAAACTTAACAGCACTTTATGAGAATTAACAGACTTGGCAACTATGGTGAGGTCACGTGCACGCCCTCTATAAGTTTTATTATTTACATTTTTTTAATTGAAAAACAAAATGAGCGTCTTCTGATGAGGCTGTTACAGAAGGAAATTAAACATGGTATTTGAAATAAAACTTTATTTAGAATTTCAGTCGCATTGACAGCAATATAAGACATCACAAAACCTCTAACACAATGAATGTATGCTGAAGTAACACTTGGTGCAAGATCTTTTTACTCATGAGTTAGGGTGAGATGATACTGTTGATCCAGGGAAGGTATTTAAAAATATCTGTGTAGACATTCGGTACATCTGGGTAGGAACAGTTTCCCCCTTTGTTGAAAGACACAACACCAACAGCTACCCCGTCGCACACGAGAGGACCACCAGAATCACCCTGTGAGGAGGAAGAAGCTTCATTTGTTTATTCATTATTTGATTTCAAGATATTTGTAGCATTTCTATAATAGATGACATTTTGTATTAACAGACAAAAAACATACCTGACAGAATCCTTGTTTTGTGGGATATCCACCTGCACAGATGACATTGAGAGGAAGATCCGGCCATTTTTTCTCACATTCGTGCCGCTTCATGAGAGATACATTGACCGCTCTCAGCTTATCAACAGATTTACCACCAGTACTTGTGAAACCCCATCCAGCTACACGGCACTGTGTGTTTTCTTGTATGTTCATTTCAGAACTGGGAAGATTAATACGTTTTAATCTTCTGTTCAGTCGAGCTTTCCGAGATAGCTGGAGACACACAAAATCACAAAGTGGAAATTAAAAACTAGCAAAGACCGATTTATAGCATACTTATTATCCTCCATCAGACATCAAGCTAAAACAGAAGAGTGTTTATGTAAGTGTTTTGTTTTACAGTTTTGTGGAGAATACAACTGAATTAAACAGAACATGAAAGTAACAGATTTAAAAATAAATAAAATATCTACTTACTTTGAGGAGCATGATGTCACGCCCCTTTGTGATATTCACATAAGATGGAAACTTGCACGTCTTTACTTTGTATCTCATTTTGTGATCAGCCTTCTTGAGATTGTGGGTACCAAGAACGACACTTGTAGGATTCCTGAGTGCATGATCATCGAGAGGCTGTCGGTAGTGTTACTTAAAAACTGCTGTATATTTTGGAAACATATAAAGTTCTTTGTATTTGATTTCTAATAACATGAATCATAAATAGTTGAAAGAGGTAAGGTAACTCACGCGTCAACACAATGTGCAGCAGTGACCACAAAGTCTTCATTGATGAGGAATCCTCCACATACATGATCACCTGCCTTGTTCTGCACCGAGGCCATGTACGTCATTTCATTCTCCGGGACCTTTCTACCGTGTATGATTTCACTCCCAAGTGCTGAAAAGAAAAGAGGAAAAGGAGGATGAAGTTATTATCGCATTTGTTAGATCAGAGACTTATAACTAGATGTGGGAATCTTACCGTGAAGTCCAAGACACGCCAGAAGATGAAAAAGCAGAAACCTTTGCAGAGCATGCATCATGCTTGCAGCAAACTCAACCTTTTGTCTCTGGGGTGTTGAGTTGACTCCTTTTTAGAGACCAGTTTCCTCAGTAAGCGACCCTGTGGTCTTTTTTACGTGCTTCACCAAGACTTTTTTCGCCCAGTCCCTGTATGTCGGTTTAACCTTTAATGGTCTTATGGTGATGAGTGCATGTGGTCAGTAAAGAAAGTATTGTCATTGCTTCAGTAAATATAAAGCCTGTAATTCTGCTGACTCAGCAGCCTGAAGCACATGCATAACGTGATCGTGGGCTGATTTTCACACAGTCTTTAACTTTAACCCATTTACTCTCTTCGACATTGATGTTATTCAATACTTTCACTTTCCCTTTTGAATCTATGGCACTTTAAATATCTAGGAATTCTTCGACCTTCTTCTCTCACTGTTTGGATAACACAATAATAAAGAAATATTTCGTACAAGCATACAAACGGACATACACAATTGTACACAGCAGATGCAAAACAAAAGACAAAACACAACAATACCAGGACAGAGAGCAAAAAAGGTCACACAGCTACTTAAGCTTAAGTGACCTATAGTTCTATGAACTGAAGAAAAAAACAGAATTATTTGTTATGGATCTCCTTTATAGCTGTGACTTTTGGGAAGTTGGCTTTTATCACTGCGATGTTGCACCACAAACCAAATGAGTAACAGAAAACGCAGTTTCCAGCTTCAGGTTTGAGTGTCAGTCTTCTCACGCTCTCAAGTATGAAACTAATTCTGTGAAGTCATGTGATCACTGACTGACAGCTTGTCTAAATTAAGTGCGTTACACGTAACTGAGTAAGTGTTGTGTATTATCAAGTGTGAGGTAAAATAAGGAATATGTGCAGAGGAGGCATAACTCAATCACATGTAAGAATCAGAAATGTGTTTGGAATAACTCACACATAAGAACTTATGAGAACGGTTTCAAAGAACAGAGGCATGCAGAGAAGAGCAAATACATCCCACAGCTTTCCCCACCACTCATGTTCATTTTGCATTTATGACATTTTCATTCGCTCGATTTTATTCTTTTTTGGACCTTGTTGATTCTCCTCTCACCTTTTGTGCATACTACTATGTGGCTACATGAAATGAGCTTAGCTGAATAAATGTATTTAGAAGATCACAAAAGTTCTTTGCTGTTTATCTGACACAACCCACAACCCAGACATTTCTTTGAATAGTGTTACGATCTTGAACCACGGACACCACAGTTTCCAGCTGCAGATATGAGTGTTGATGTTTCCATGCAACTAGAGCTTAATCATTTTATCATGATTCAACAGACCGCTGAACATGTTTTTAAGTGTCATAAAACATATCTTTGGACTGTGGATACTGAAGGCCTTATGCAAACCATTAACACAAGTTGGTCTCTCAGTATGACCTTTCAGGTGCAGCAGGGGTCAGAGTCTCTGCACCTCAAGCAGTGATAGGAGAGCAATGGAAGACAAGTACTTATTGATAGCTAAAGGTTGAATTTGAATTCTATTGTTTCTGTATGTTGCACTTTTGTTTGGCTTATTTGAAGCTATTGTTCTGCACGTAAAGGATTGTACCTATTTGAAGCTAATGTACTTGCAAGATTCTTGATGTTCTGAGTTGTATCCTCATGATTGTTTACACTTATTATAAGTCACTTTGGACAAAAGCGTCAGCTAAATGAACTGTAATTTGATGAATATCCCTCAGATTAACTACATTGCTGGATAACCGAAAGTCTCCTCATAGAATGAGTTGCATGCAGCTCCATTAGGATCCTAATTCAAACTCATTTCTCTCCAACCTTAACATGTCACAAACGGCTTCCCGACTACATCAGTTCCACTATGTTCATGTGTACCATACACATGCTAATCAAATACAATCCAGTACAATAGCTCTGCATGACATCCTACGCATTATTATATTCAATAGTATTTTCTAAAGGATTAAATCAAAAGAAAAAATCATTATGCCTGTAAAGCTTTAGTTTTTACAATTGCTAAAACACATTTCTTGAAACCTTCACCCATTTTCTCAAAACTTTAAACACAAAACTCAAGCTACATTCACAAAACCACAGACTCCTCTGGAACAAATCAAACAATGCTTTCAGATCATACACTTTTCCAGTCAAAATAGAAAAACCTACAGAGCATTCATTAGACACTACATACAATAAATGTAAACACTGCATCCAGTGCATGTAGTTTGATTTAGTTTAATTGCAAAACTAAACAAAAGTACAATTATCCCAACTTATTGTCACGGTAGCGAAAAGGTGAGGACTCAAATGCAAGACGAGGAGATTAACAAAAAGAGGGCTTTATTCCAAAAAGCTTTACAAAACAACAAAAATACAAAAGGTAAACAGCAAACTGAAAAGACAAGCCAGGATGACACGAGGAAGCGCGAGGAGACATATGCAAGGGTGACACTTAGATGACGATCTGACAAGGAACACTGAGAAAGACGGGGATATATACACACAGACACTAACGAGGGGAACGAGACACAGCTGGGGAGAGAGGCTAAAACACTTCAAAAATAAAACAGGATATACAAAAATCAAGACTGTGACACTTATACAAATAACAAAGAAAACTTCATACGTAAATGTAAAGCACATTACAGGTAAATGAAAAGCACATTACAGGTAAATGTAAAGCACATTACAGGTAAATGAAAAGCACATTACAGGTAAATGTAAAGCACATTACAGGTAAATGAAAAGCACATTACAGGTAAATGAAAAGCACATTACAGGTAAATGTAAAGCACATTACAGGTAAATGAAAAGCACATTACAGGTAAATGAAAAGCACATTACAGGTAAATGTAAAGCACATTACAGGTAAATGAAAAGCACATTACGAAAAGCACATTACAGGTAAATGAAAAGCACATTACAGGTATATTAAAAGCACATTACAGGTAAATGAAAAGCACATTACAGGTAAATGAAAAGCACATTACAGGTAAATTAAAAGCACATTACAGGTAAATGAAAAGCACATTACAGGTAAATGAAAAGTACATTACAGGTAAATTAAAAGCACATTACAGGTAAATGAAAAGCACATTACAGGTAAATGAAAAGCACATTACAGGTAAATGAAAAGTACATTACAGGTAAATTAAAAGCACATTACAGGTAAATGAAAAGCACATTACAGGTAAATGTAAAGCACATTACAGGTAAATTAAAAGCACATTACAGGTAAATTAAAAGCACATTACAAATTAAAAGCACATTACAGGTAAATGAAAAGCACATTACAGGTAAATGAAAAGCACATTACAGGTAAATGAAAAGCACATTACAGGTAAATGTAAAGCACATTACAGGTAAATGAAAAGCACATTACGAAAAGCACATTACAGGTAAATGAAAAGCACATTACAGGTATATTAAAAGCACATTACAGGTAAATGAAAGGCACATTACAGGTAAATGTAAAGCACATTACAGGTAAATGAAAAGCACATTACAGGTAAATGTAAAGCACATTACAGGTAAATGTAAAGCACATTACAGGTAAATGAAAAGCACATTACAGGTAAATGTAAAGCACATTACAGGTAAATGTAAAGCACATTACAGGTAAATTAAAAGCACATTACAGGTAAATGAAAAGTACATTACAGGTAAATTAAAAGCACATTACAGGTAAATGAAAAGCACATTACAGGTAAATGAAAAGTACATTACAGGTAAATTAAAAGCACATTACAGGTAAATGAAAAGCACATTACAGGTAAATGTAAAGCACATTACAGGTAAATTAAAAGCACATTACAGGTAAATTAAAAGCACATTACAGGTAAATGAAAAGCACATTACAGGTAAATGAAAAGCACATTACAGGTAAATGTAAAGCACATTACAGGTAAATGAAAAGCACATTACGAAAAGCACATTACAGGTAAATGAAAAGCACATTACAGGTATATTAAAAGCACATTACAGGTAAATGAAAAGCACATTAGAGGTAAATGAAAAGCACATTACAGGTAAATGAAAAGCACATTACAGGTATATTAAAAGCACATTACAGGTAAATGAAAAGCACATTACAGGTAAATGTAAAGCACATTACAGGTAAATGAAAAGTACATTACAGGTAAATGTAAAGCACATTACAGGTAAATGTAAAGCACATTACAGGTAAATGAAAAGTACATTACAGGTAAATGTAAAGCACATTACAGGTAAATGTAAAGCACATTACAGGTAAATGTAAAGCACATTACAGGTAAATGTAAAGCACATTACAGGTAAATGAAAAGTACATTACAGGTAAATGTAAAGCACATTACAGGTAAATGTAAAGCACATTACAGGTAAATGTAAAGCACATTACAGGTAAATGAAAAGCACATTACAGGTAAATGAAAAGCACATTACAGGTAAATGAAAAGCACATTACAGGTAAATGTAAAGCACATTACAGGTAAATGAAAAGTACATTACAGGTAAATGTAAAGCACATTACAGGTAAATGTAAAGCACATTACAGGTAAATGTAAAGCACATTACAGGTAAATGAAAAGCACATTACAGGTAAATGTAAAGCACATTACAGGTAAATGTAAAGCACATTACAGGTAAATGAAAAGCACATTACAAAACCAACTGCAGAAAACGTCAACGTACGATTCATTCTGCCTCAGCAGCATCACGCCTTGTGTTCTGGGTCCGGCCAGAGGACTTCATTTACATCACACGCAATGTTTTCTCTTGCTAAGCAACGGGGGAAAAACTCTGGCATGGATCCAGGCTTGACAAGCACCCACGCCTATGTCACCACAGGCCAATGCCATTGCCTGTAGGAGGTTTACCCTGGTGTAGGGGTTCCGGTCACAGACCCTCCAGCGCCACGCAGAACATAACTCCTCTGTATGGGCTGTATGGTGAAAAGCAAACATTTATGAAGCGCTGGTTGATGTTGAACCATTCACGTATGCGGCCTGCACGGTGAAAGCTGACATTGTCCCAAACTACAACATAAATAGGATGCCCAGCATGATGAGGAACCTGAACCTCAATCAGAAAATTCCGAAGACCACTCAGATATGTGAGAAGATGCTCGGTGTTGTAAGGCCCCAGGGTTGCATGATGGTGGAGAACCCCCCAATTACTTATGGCCACACAAAGGGTGACATTGCCACCACGCTTGCCAGGGACTTCCACAATGGCCCGTTGGCCAATTATGTTCCTGCCTCCCCTTCTCCTCTTCGTCATATTGAACCCTGCTTCATCTCCAAAAATTTATTCATGGAGCCTTTCCATAGAATTAAATTCAAGCCATCTCTAACTGTACCTGTTGTCTTCTCTGAATGCCCTTACGATGGTGCCACAGAGAACCTACTCTTTGTCCTGCTTCCCTCATTGTCAAGCCATGAACAAGCACCCACGCCTATGTCACCACAGGCCAATGCCATTGCCTGTAGGAGGTTTACCCTGGTGTAGGGGTTCCGGTCACAGACCCTCCAGCGCCACGCAGAACATAACTCCTCTGTATTAGTATTAGCATTAGTACTCGAGCAAGGAGTTTGGACGTCAGTATTTTTTCAATTATTGTCTTATCTTAAGCCAAATTGCAAAGTGTTATAAGAGTTATTTCACTTTCCTCTTTTCAGCGGGTTACATCATGTCTGTGTTAAAATGAGCGTTCTTTAGAAAGAATGTGGTTTTGGGTAATGCAACACACTGCAGACAAAAACAAATTCTTCTCTAACATGCAAATGAGTTTTTTAGCTGTATTAAAAGTATAATGTTGGTGGGTGGTGATGGCCTAGTGCAGGGGTCTGCAACATGTGTCTCTTTAACCCCTCTGTAGTGGCTCCCTGTAGCTTTGACAAAACAAAACATGGAACGTGTATATTTTGTTGCACAGTGGACAATCTTTCAAAGGGAACATCTCTTATCTTGGAGTTCGAGGTGATATTGTGACACTGAAATAAAATGTTTTTTTAAATATTTCGTCAACTAAAAAAAGCGTCACATTCTCCTGCGTCTATAGGCGCGGTGCCTTCCCCTGCAGGTGGCTTATCTTGAGTTGCAGACCCCCGCCTAACTCGGTACGCTAACCAGGGATAAACACTATAGATAATACTCCTTTATAATAAAGTGATATGCAGGAAGCTGATTTCTCCCATTTGTTGCTTTTTTCTTGGGGAGTTTCTGATTATGGGATGCTACATACTTTTGGTTGATTTGAAAGTGGTCAAAAGGATATATGGACTATAATGAAATGACTTTGTCGAGACACAAAACAATCACTAGTTTGAACATCTCCAGAAGACTTGGACGTTGTTGTTTTGAATTGAATGTTAATGTAACAAGCAAACTACTCAGAATCAGCCCCTGTGTGGGGATGTTTTAGTTCAGCCGGTCACATGAGCAGGATGGACTTCTTGCCTTAATGGTGCATCATTTGGCCTCAAAACATTATGAACCTTTGAGTGTTAGATCTGGCCGACACAATCGAAATCTGATTCATAAGATTTTAAACTTTCTTCTTTTTATCTTACTTCTCTAGTTTGTATCCTCAAATAGAATTTAGAATTCATCAGAGAGGAACAACACTGTAGGTCAGGAGTATCAAGGGGCGGTTAATCTGTATAAATAAATGAATACTTGACAGTTGAAACACTTGAGACACATCAGAGCAGACACTTGACTTCTCTGTTCACTTCAACAGACTTTATGACAATGTTTCACAAAGTTAAACCTGGAGGATGGAGTGAGACAAAGGATGCCACTGAGGAAACCCAGAACATTTGTGATCAGGTGAGTTTCAATCTACCTTCATTCTTCACAACCTCCACACACAACTTTTTGGTCTGGATTTACATGTTTCATTTCATTCATACGCAGGTGAAAGTCCAAGTGGAGCAAAAGACTGGCAAGAGCTATGTGGAATACAAAGCAGTTGAATACAGGAATCAGATTGTGAATGGAGAAAACTTCCTCTTCAAGGTAAATGTTGTGATATTCGAAAGAAGGATGCGTGTCTTTGTATAATATACAAGTTAATGTTAAAAACCAGTTGAATCTAATGTCATGTAAAACTCAGGAGCGTAAACACCAGTTAAACACATCTGATGGTAGAAGATCCTCACTGTTCAGCAACACAAGATCCAGATGAATTTATTTTCAGATGTCACAGTTTCCTCCTTTTCCTGCAGGTTTTTGTTGGAGGGAAGGACTACATTCATCTGAGTGTTTTCCAACACCTAAAACTCAGAGACGAGGTGCAACAGCAAGAGGTGCTGGTCGGTGTGGAGCAGGACAAAACCAAAGAGGACCCCCTCGTACCTTTTACCAACTGATCACACAACCTGTTTCAACAGTGAAACACTTACAGGCTGCAGTCTCATATTAAAATGCTCTGCTTCTTTATCCTGAAATGATTTGATGTTGATTCTATTCACTCAGAGATATTAATATATTTGGTGTTGGGAAGCAGCAAGTTGAATGCACTGCCTTCTAAAGAAATAAAAAGGATAAACAATTTCATACAATCTCTATATTTCTTGTGGTTTTTAAATGCAGCATTTGCTTTTTTTTTGTGAAGTCTGATTCCTATAATAGACGTTGTGTTGGCTGGAAGAAATAGTTACACATTAATACATAAAAAGGTTAATAAACCGCTTTAGTTTGTGTTAAACTACTCATGTTGTGAGTTCTGAATACACAAACCAGGAAACATTTTCTTAGCGTCAGTTACTTGGTAGATGCCCTGGAGAAGGAAAAAACTCTTTTTAAGTCCTCACAAAATGTGAAGTCAATCCACACGACAGTTGTTAAGACTTTTCAATCCGTACAAGAGGTCATAACAGAGTGGATTAAACTGTACCACTTAGAAGTAGAAGCACCAAGTTCTTCAAAAGACTCACAACTGATTTAAAACACAGACAACACGTCACTTGAAAATACGTTGTCGTACAATTCTTCTCATTAAAGAAGCACACGACTGACGGTTTTACAGCTGTGGCAATGCAACACAACAATCACAGTGGAATATAAGTGTTTGAGAAGAGGTCAGAGAGGTATGGGTGCTCTGCAGCCTGCAGGCAGGACCCTCAGTCTCCGTTCAAGTCTGGATTTGGACCTCGAGTGTAGCAGCCGCTCTCATTGGACGGAGCTTCACTTCACCTTCGGAGGCGTGTAGTGGAGTGCATTTGTGTGAGATTATAGGACAGTACTGAGAACAGTGAGCATACCTTCAGACTTCTGTCTTTGACAACCTCTTCAACATTCAGCTCTGATTGCATTAGCTTTAACTGGAGACAAGGAAGGAAAAAATATGACTTATATATGAGACTCAGATTATTTATAAGTTTAGAGATGCACACGTCTGAGATTTCTGTCGCCACAACACTACAACAGAGGAGAAAAAACTGATAAACAAAATGAAAAAGAATACAAATAAAAACCTGCACTTATTTAATATTGTTTAAAAAAAGAAAAAAAAGTTATATTAATTAGTGGTACAGGTTCCAAACACTGTGAGTCTGGGGGCTGCCACCATTGTGTCCCTGAGCAAGGCACTTAACCCTGAGTTGCTCCCCGGGAACTGACCCTGAAGTGTCGATGTTCACACAAGACATTACACTTCAAGTTAAGTGTCATGAAAATGGATCCAAAATTGATCTTATAGACTGTGGATACTGCTATAGGCCAGAGACGTACAAAAACAGCAGCTAAAGTGGATGACCTTTGACCTTTTTTCAGCTATACTGCCCCCTGCATCAAATAAATAAATATGTTAATTTTTAATATCTTACTGGTACTATATTTTACAACTGTTCCTCTTGCCTGAATGAATCCAATGCAACTTGTTCTTGGTGATAATGTATGCGATTTACTGAACAGTAGGACTGTTTCATTCTTAGTTGATTCTCATTAATAATTCCATTAGTGGAACGATTAGGTTGCATTCATATCTTGGAACTTATAGCTTCCTCACATTGTAATAGGCCCTTCACTACGGTAAGCTGAGGTTACATAGCTTTATGCTAAGGACACATTGGGCATGATAGTAAATTGAATAACGGTGAGGTTATGATTATAAAAGTTGAAATACGTAGCTCTGTTTTTTCTTTCCTGATTGTATTGTTTTCAACACACTGCTTCTGTAATAATCTGCCTTTCTGTAAACCCCTTAACCTGAGTGTCCTCGCTGACCTGCTTCTCTGACCAAACTCCTTAATGAACATCTGTCCAAGTTGCAGGTAAATGATACATGTGTTGCTATATTAAAAGTGATTTGAACCCCATTTATGTCTTCTGATGAAAGAAAGAAAGAGAAAACGACATTTGAGACATTTTTATTTATTAGGCAAAATACTGACAAAGCCACTCGGACACAACTTCCCCTCTCAAATACAATTAAAGAGTGCTGAAACAAAGCTTTGTGAAAGATTGTTACATTTAACAATCGTTTTTCTCGAGAACCTTGTTGATCCAGGGAAGGAACTTTGAGATGTGTGTGTAGACGAGGGCTCCAGTTCTGCATTTACATTCCTTCTCGTAGCAAGACGCAACCCCAACAGCCTTCCCGTTGCAAACCAGAGGACCACCAGCATAACCCTGTGAGCAGGAAATATCTTTATGTGTTCATTCAAGATGATGTATGACGTTTATTTTGTTTTTTGTCTAAAACATATTTTCTATGAAAGGATAGAACACATACCTTACAGGATCCTTTATCATATCCACCTGCACAGATGACATTGGCACGGAGAGCAGGCAGTTTCTGTTTACACTCTTGCTGATTAATGACAGTCACATTCACCACTCTTAGCTCGTTATCAAGTGTAGTACCAGGACCAGTGAAACCCCATCCAGCTACAAGGCACTGTTCATTTTCTTGTACGTTCATATCAGGTGTTGGAAGTGGAATTGTTGGTACTTTCTTTTCTTTTCTAATATTCTTAAGTAGCTGGAGACACAAAAATCAGAAAGCAAAACATAAAAAGTGTGTGTCTGTCTAGTCACGGTCTTACTCTTCATCAGGCTACAGGTAAACATTTGCTTGGAGTTTAAGCTGAGGAATCATTTAAATGAAGGTTAGTGTTAGCAGAGTTACAGTATATATGCACTGGTTGTGATGGTGCGTCGCTCTTTACATTTACCCTCACAGGAAATAACACTTCATTGTTTAAAATGTATCAAACCAACCAAAGCACCAAATGCAAATGACTTGACTGTAAAAATTCCATCGGACTACTGGGTTGAAGGAACTTACTTTGAGGAGCATGATGTCATTCGATTCATTGTTGTTCTTACGAGCAGGTTTGCACTTCTTTACAATCGCTCTATTTATTACGTTAACCTTTTTCAGATCCTGGGTGCCAAGAATTACCCATGTGGTTTCTAAACCCCTGCAAAAATGAGAGGTTGTCAGTGGATGTTCTCAAGTTATGCTAACAATCCAAAGAAACAACAAATGATTTGTTCCTTTAAAAAAAAAAAGTGAGTTTCTATAACTTAAAATAAAAAAATGATGGCTGGAAGAGGAAGTGTAACTCACACATTACACCGCGCAGCAGTGACGACAAAGTCTTCACTGATAAGGAATCCTCCACATACGTGTGTTCTATTCTCCTGCACCGATGCCATATACAGCATCGAGTCCTCTGAGGCTATTTCCCCATTTATGATTTCACTCCCAAGTACTATAAAACATATGAAGAAAATAAAAAGGAGTTCAAATGAGTTAACATCCCATTTGCAGGCTGAATGAAAGTCGTCAGATGTGCAACTTACCGTTTCGTCCGAGGCATGCCAGAACAGGAAAAAGCAGAAGCTTGTACAGACCATCCATCATGGTGATGATCGACCTGTTGTATCTGGACTGTCAAGTCTACCCTTCTACAGCAGTATTTGAACTAACAATTTGATTGCCATCTATTTTATCTTGACTTCCAACCACATCCTACGGGAGATGCTATTTTTCAACATTGCTAAGCACGTACACCATGTGATTACTACGTTGGCAAGATGAGGCCAGTTCTTTTCAAGAGCGCAGAGTGCTCATGAGAAGAACTGGCCTTGTCTGTCATCCTTTTTGAGTTATAATGTAACTAAATGTTGTATATTTGTTAAAGGCGGTTTCAGTTAAGCCATGTTTTATGTGTGTTAGTTGAATTAATATAACAAAACTTAACTGCCCTTTACGAGAATTAACAGACTTGGCAACTATGGTGAGGTCACGTGCACGCCCTCTATAAGTGCAGAATCTCAATGTTTTTATTATCAATTTTTTTAAATAATTTATGTAAGATACCAGATACTAATGATTTTCAGCTGTCACCATTTGGGTGTGGGGAGCTTTGATAAAACAGCCCTCCCAAAAATGTCTTCTGAATTCTGCGACGAGCCAGATGAACCAGTTATGAAACTAAGGCTATTTACTGGAATGGCTTTGATCGTTATTTGACAGCAAGTGGTCTAAAGGAGCATCATCACAAGTTTCTTCAATGTAAAAAGTTTCAAGGAGAGACCATCTTGCGATATTCAGACCATTCGCAACGCCAAATCGGGCAAGGGATGTAAAGTGGGCGGGGGGGAAATTACCCAATGGCCCCTTCCTCACTTCATACCCTTACTTTTCATACTACACCCATCTTCACATTTGGCCTCCATTTTCAAACTCGACCTTCATTTTGATCTCAACTACACATCTGTAAAGTTTCGTGACTGCATGTTACAGAGAGAGCGATAGACAGACAGATAGAGAGACTCAATATCAATATAGCAAAAATGTTTGATCAGATAACAGATAACGATTTTCAGTCAGACGTCGCTCGATCGAATGTTAAATGCAGAATGGCAACCAGGCATAAGAGTAATATTCAGAATTATTTTGATAAAATAAACAAGTGAATGTGCAGTGCAAACTTTGTAATGTTAAACTTGCGTATCATAGAACGACTAGTTCAAAGATTAACATTAGACATGCTTATATTCTCTCTTGGTGATCATCAAACATCTTCATAAAAAACAGCACATAGTAGTTATTTCAATCTCAACATTTCAGAGGAACTTCAGGATAACACACTAAGAAAAACAAGGTGTAGCGTGGGATCAAAATGTAGCAATTCACGCTACAAAGGAAACAAACAAACACTCTAATGCACATTTTTAATCGCAACGCATGTTGACAAATTACAAATATAGAATAACAAAATCATAGGAAAACATTTCTCCCTCATCAATCCGTTACAAAAGGATCAAGTGTGAACACTTTTAATGGTTTTGGATACAAATTCAAGGCAGCTAAAGTGGATTTGAAGGTTTTGGTTGTAAATAAGCCCCAATACCTCCGGCTGTCAGGTCATTGTTTTCTAAACAAGGACCAAGATTTCATTCAAATCTTTTTTTGCACATATATCTGAAACATTCCCCAATTTAGAAATATCTTTTTTGGACCTTGTTGGTTCTCCTCTCACCTTTTGTGCATACTACTATGTGGCTACATGAAATGAGCTTAGCTGAATAAATGTATTAAGAAGATCACAAAAGTTCTTGGCTGTTTATCTGACACAACCCACAACCCAGACATTTCTTTGAATAGTGTTACGATCTTGAAGAACCACGGACACCACAGTTTCCAGCTGCAGATATGAGTGTTGATGTTTCCATGCAACTAGAGCTCAATCATTTTATCATGATTCAACAGACCGCTGAACATTTCTGCATGTTGCACTTTTGTTTGGCTTATTTGAAGCTATTGTTCTGCACGTAAAGGATTGTACCTATTTGAAGCGAATGTACTTGCAAGATTCTTGATGTTCTGAGTTGTATCCTCATGATTGTTTACACTTATTATAAGTCGCTTTGGACAAAAGAGTCAGCTAAATGAACTGTAATGTCATTTGATGAATATCCCTCAGATTAACTACATTGCTGGATAACCGAAAGTCTCCTCATAGAATGAGTTGCATGCAGCTCCATTAGGATCCTAATTCAAACTCATTTCTCTCCAACCTTAACATGTCACAAACGGCTTCCCGACTACATCAGTTTCACTATGTTCATGTGTACCATACACATGCTAATCAAATACAATCCAGTACAATAGCTCTGCATGACATCCTACGCATTATTATATTCAATAGTATTTTCTAAAGGATTAAATCAAAAGAAAAAATCATAATGCCTGTAAAGCTTTAGTTTTTACAATTGCTAAAACACATTTCTTGAAACCTTCACCCATTTTCTCAAAACTTTAAACACAAAACACAAAACTCAAGCTACATTCACAAAACCACAGACTCCTCTGGAACAAATCAAACAATGCTTTCAGATCATACACTTTTCCAGTCAAAATAGAAAAACCTACAGAGCATTCATTAGACACTACATACAATAAATGTAAACACTGCATCCAGTGCATGTAGTTTGATTTAGTTTAATTGCAAAACTAAACAAAAGTACAATTATCCCAACTTATTGTCACGGTAGCGAAAAGGTGAGGACTCAAATGCAAGACGAGGAGATTAACAAAAAGAGGGCTTTATTCCAAAAAGCTTTACAAAACAACAAAAATACAAAAGGTAAACAGCAAACTGAAAAGACAAGCCAGGATGAAACGAGGAAGCGCGAGGAGACATATGCAAGGGTGACACTTAGATGACGATCTGACAGGGAACACTGAGAAAGACGGGGATATATACACACAGACACTAACGAGGGGAACGAGACACAGCTGGGGAGAGAGGCTAAAACACTTCAAAAATAAAACAGGATATACAAAAATCAAGACTGTGACACTTATACAAATAACAAAGAAAACTTCATACGTAAATGAAAAGCACATTACAGGTAAATGTAAAGCACATTAGAGGTAAATGTAAAGCACATTACAGGTAAATGTAAAGCACATTACAGGTAAATGTAAAGCACATTACAGGTAAATGTAAAGCACATTACAGGTAAATGTAAAGTACATTACAGGTAAATGTAAAGCACATTACAGGTATATTAAAAGCACATTCCAAAACCAACTGCAGAAAACGTCAACGTACGATTCATTCTGCCTCAGCAGCATCACGCCTTGTGTTCTGGGTCCGGCCAGAGGACTTCATCTACATCACACGCAATGTTTTCTCTTGCTAAGCAACGGGGGAAAAACTCTGGCATGGATCCAGGCTTGACAAGCACCCACGCCTATGTCACCACAGGCCAATGCCATTGCCTGTAGGAGGTTTACCCTGGTGTAGGGGTTCCGGTCACAGACCCTCCAGCGCCACGCAGAACATAACTCCTCTGTATGGGCTGTATGGTGGAAGGCAAACATTTATGAAGCGCTGGTTGATGTTGAACCATTCACGTATGCGGACTGCACGGTGAAAGCTGACATTGTCCCAAACTACAACATAAATAGGATGCCCAGCATGATGAGGAACCTGAACCTCAATCAGAAAATCCCGAAGACCACTCAGATATGTGAGAAGATGCTCGGTGTTGTAAGGCCCCAGGGTTGCATGATGGTGGAGAACCCCCCAATTACTTATGGCCTCATTGTCAAGCCATGAACAAGAACATGGTCTGTGACCGTTGCCCGGATTGCATCTGAAGGTGATGGTTCTGGTTCTTCCTCGGCCTTCATATCTTCCTCTTGGCCCATCACCTCTTACTTGTACTCTTCCTCCTCTTATTCTTCCACCTCTTCCTCCTCTGCCTCTCAAAATGTTTTCATCCATTGTCGGTATTCACATGTGCACTCTGAACATGCTTATATAGTGTGTTAAATCGGTTGATCACATCATTAGAAACAAGTGTGTACAGTTTTGAGTCGTTGTGTTTAAACGATGACCACTGTGTTGTAACTTTTGCTGCCTGTGTTTGGCATTTTTTAACACATGTGCATCACAGTGGGAATTGTGTTTTATAGTAAAGGAGAATGTGTTTAGAGTTTTGCACATAGTGTCTAACTACTTGAACTTGTTTAAGGTTTTGCTAAAAGAGAGGTTGATTCGAAAAAAAGGGTTTAGGAAACTGATCATTTGGTTCAGAGAATGGGGTTTAGTGTTTTAGCAATTGTAAAAAACTGTAACCTCAGCCCCAACCCCAGAGACTAGATGATTCAAAAATAATTGTTAAAGGAAGTTGGAGGAAGTTGGATTGCCTTTAAAATCTAACAAACAAAAACAAATAGAAAGGATTTTTTTTTTTTTAAAAGGGAAATAACTTTTAGAATTAGAATTGTATCATCCCCAGAGCACCACAGGAACCCACAACTGCTCGTCACATAATATGTACAAACTACAACTTCCACTCTCTTCAAGTGGGCCTTGTCTCTTCATGGTGTGAGCTTTACAATTGCAAATGAAGACGAAGACCCATTTTAAATCATCCAGGCCTTATTGAGTTTGTCAGGACAGCAGCTCAATACTGTCTGAATGGAGCTCAAATAGACACACCTATCTGGGGCCCAATCAATCTTAAGCAAAGTATAACAGCCAGACTAAGATTATGTAAACTCCACACTGAGCAATCACGCTTCTCCTGAGGACCATGTTTTTGTCATATAGTTCACAACCATTTTTTATCCCTCTATTACCAGCTCTAATTCATTTGTTCCTGCCATTCCAATATACTGATCGGCATACTTAAATGAGAAGAAAGTGAATGGCATGGGATCCATTCTGGCCTCTGAACATATTTAACGGAAAATAAGACCTGAAAGACTGTGAGTCAACCAAGCAGAGATACACTGCTGCTTCACACCTCATGAAGAGGAAATTGTTCATGATATAATCTACACTTCCTGTTGATTGAAAACAAGATTAATGAATTAAGAACATTTCAAGAGATGTGACCAAGAGATACCAAGATACATGAGACCCAGAGTAATCTGGAATCAAAACCTGCCTTACCAAAAATAAAGATTTTATTTGCATTCAATTAAAATGAAAGACACTTTGATTAAATAGAAGTTGTATGCAAATACATGAATACACTGTCACAACACACCATACATTTGACTGTTCACTAAAGGCCCAGTGTTTTATTCATTTATTTGACAAGGGCAGTGCTTAGCTTCTTAGCTCTACCAGAGTTAGCTATATGCTAACTTACAGCTGTAGTCCCTAGTTTACTGACAAGAGATAAGCAAACATAATTACAAATTTCTCCACCTGGCTCTTAAAAGAGCAATACTCAGTATCTAAAAATGTTTATAAAGTGGTGTCTCTTTTTGTATCATCTTTCCAAAACCAAGAACACAAGAGCAAAAGTATAAGGAATAGATTCAAGTGATTGTTTATCTGCTTCAACGTGAACTGCAAATGATAGCATGCCGGCCTGACTAGCTAACTACCTACAATAGTAACCGGCACAATTTCCAAAGGCATGGTGCATGTCATCAGCTATAAGATATAGTATATTATTATACTATATTATATATATTTATATGTGGTGTAACAGGTGACATTAGAAAATACTGTTTGTATGAACCTAAAGCATAACTATAACTGTTGTCATGTATTCCTATATTAAGATAGCTCTACTCAGCAATACACACGCAGTGCTGTTTCTTTACATTATGTCCATGTCATCATACTTCTTCATAACACTGAATTGTTTACATTAAGCTACTAGCTTTAGCCTACGTACTTTAGCATTATGTCTGTGGTCATTATATGCATATGTATAAACCTTTAACATGAATTAAAATGACTCAGCTGGATATAAAAAATGTAGCTGAAGGCAGAGATTTCAACAAACTGTGTGAGTGTTGTCATTAGCATTAGCTTATACTAATGCTAATGACAACACTCCATGCCAGCAGCCAGTATAATAATCCTTGCTGTCATTGTTACTGGGTGGGCAACTGAGTATACAACTAGGAACAAGGTTATTTACAAACAGGGACATTTTTAATGGTCTTACACTTGCGTGATGTTCTGATTCATACTGTGTTAGATGTCTTATAGTGGCTGGTAGTAGGAAGGAATGGCCAAACAACACTTTCATCAATCACAGCTCTCATGGCTTCCTGTTATTTTCCTTAGTGAACCCCAAATATCTCACTGCATCTGTCTCTTTATGATAGTGATGTTCTTGATGTCACAATGTAAGGAGTTTTGTGTAGTCCAAACTCTATCAAGATGTTTATTAGATCTAAATTCGAGGTTGGGTACTGTTACTTATTAACTCAACATGCAGCCTAGTGGTCACAGCGTCTTCTCTCAGAACAGCATGATGATGATTGCACTTTGAGTTTTGTTTACGCAAATGAAAAGTACGCCTATAAATACAATTTATTATTATTATTATGTAAACAATATGTCTCTTGCTAGGCTATCTTTTAGATCATCGTATCTTCTTTAGAGTGTAACATCCTTTGTCAGGCTTTCTATGTGGCTCTACTTCCAGTGCCATTGGCACATTGTCATGTACAAAACCTCCCTAACCACCTCCATCTAATAAGCAGAAGCGGGGGGGGCACCAACTGCCTTACTAAGCCTGGTGCAAACTGCTTAGTCTGTCTTTGTTAAGACCAGTCATTAGAATGGACTTTAAGTCAGTTGCACCAGCCCAACTTAAGCCCAGTCTTTACCCGCACGGTATTAGTGATGCACGTTCATGTGAATGCCTACCTGACTATGCCTATTGCCTAGCAGTGTGCAACCTCCTATTTTGCAGCAATGTTATTGAGGATCATAGAAAATAAGAAATTGGCAATTTCTTGGACATCGAGATATGAATATTAATAAATCTGTACAGCCGGCAGAAGACCATAAAGCAGAGGCTCTCAGTCATTCTGTATTGAAAACAGAAACTAACTGAAACACTTCTGATCAGGCATAATTATCACCATTGTGTATCTTATTGTCCACACCATTAACTTTACCACCTCCGATAAAGCGCAGGCTTGATCCGCTTTATCATAAACATTCGTTCAATATTTCAATTTACTCTGCAGTCGTGTTGGCATAGTAGACTTCCTTACGTGTCTGTACTACAGTTCATCCGGTGATTTCAGGCAACTATCTGAATTTCACGTTCATCATATAACTGTGAGGCTTAATATGAGATGATTTTATTACAGGGCTGAGGTGCAGCAGCCTTGATATAGAGTTTTCAGATATGTGAATTTCTTTCTATTGTCGGAGCATCATTATTGTGAATGATTTATATATAGCTCAGCGATCACATTCCACAAGTCATATTTCTATGCACCCCCTTGCATGATTAAAATAATGTTTCATTTGGGGCTCTACGTGTTGCCACAGATATATCAGTATAATGCAAAATATAGTATTGTGTATGTCAACCACATGCACAATACTGTTAGTACTTAATTTTCTAAGGACTTTAGACTTGTACTTTTAAAATCTATCGTGTCATGCCCTGCACCTCAAGCCTTCTCATACATGTGGTTCAAAGCAGTACACAAACACTTCCTTTCCCCTCACAACACAAGGAAGCATTTAAAGACTGAAATTGTCAGAGATGTGAGCCACTGCTTTTCAGTAGCTCAGCTGAACTGTGATGCCACCATGTCTATCCACTGTGAACTGCTCATACTGGTACTTGCGCTGACTCTTCATGGTCAAGGTAAGTTTAGTACATTTACTTCTTCAATCATAGGTTTATATATATACACACACACATATATATATATATATATATGTATATATGTATATATGTATATATGTATATATATGTATATATGTACACGTAAAACATTTCCCCTCAGTTCATACAGGCAAAATCATTGGAGGTCACGAGGCTGATGCACATAGCAGGCCATACATGGTGCTTTTGGAGGGGCACATGGAGAGTGGTAAAATAAAACGCTGTGGTGGCTTCCTTCTGAGTGAGGATTTTGTGATGACTGCAGCCCACTGCCAAGCCAGGTCAGTTTACACACTTTATCTTTAAGATTTATCCTAACGATAATGCATTGAGACTTCAATTCACAAAACACCAACAAATGATCAATTTGGAAAATTAGTGTCACGATGGCTTCAATAATTGTGATATAAATTCCAACCTCTTAATATTTCTATTCAAAAAATATTGTTTAATTCTTAGATAATGTTTTGCATTTAATTTTGTCATTTCAGCTCCTACACTGTCAAACTAGGAGTTCACAAGAACAGTAAAGACGAGATAATACAGAACATAAAGGTGGAGCACTCATTTCCAGGCAAAGACTACGATGAAACAAATCACATTAATGATATAATGCTTCTTAAGGTAAGAAAAGTATTGCCTTTAAAAGTAGAAATTAGCTTTATTCTATTTTAGTCATTTCCAATGTTTGTTTCTCATGTTGTTATTTGAAAATGTCCTTTTAAATGTATTAATCAATATGAGGGTTGAAGTACAGTTTGCATGATCATCACTGAACAATAGTTCATCAGGAAATGTATTATACAGGCAAATGTGAGCACTGGAATTGATATTTCAGCTTCATTATGTGTATATGTGTCTGTCCCTGTTCCTTAAGTTGAGCTCCAAGGCAAAATTAAACAACAATGTGGGAATCATTGCTCTCGCAAGCCAAAGTGATGGCTCTCTGCCAACATCATGTCAAGTCTCCGGCTGGGGAATAGCTGACAGGACCACCACTTATATGTCTCCGGTACTTAGAGAAGCCAATGTAACACTGATTGACGATCAGCGGTGTGTTGCGTACAACATATACTGCTCCAAGGGAGAGACTGGACCATGGAAGGTATGTTTGTAACATCACACGGACAAACAAACGTTGGTCAACAATTATAATTAATTTGGTGTTGAAACAATGTCTGCATACTGTGCATGTACTTCCAGGGAGACTCTGGTGGTCCACTGATCTGCGAAGATGGAAAGGCATACGGGGTGGTGTCCTTCAACTTCACACCCGCACCAGAAGGCCCAACAATACATAGTTATACTAAGATTCCTGAATACAGAAGCTGGATTGATTTGATTATGGAAATCTGAGACGTGTAACTATTGATAGATCAAATCATAACATTTGAATGTACTGTTTGTGACACTTTGGAGAGCTGATAATTGAGATATTATTATCACAACTTATTCGGTCAGACCAAAGTCTGGATTTGCTTGCTTTACACAGATTTAATGAAAATGTGCTTCACTTTGATGTTTTCAAATTATACAAATTATTTTATTGTTTATTGTTTTCCTGCTGTTGGGGAACTTGACAACTAAATTTAGTGTGAATAAACTTGAAATTATTCTAAGCAAATATAAACCAGGCACACAAACGCTTTCTCAATGCTACACTTTAAAAAGCACACAAATAAGTATGGCTTAAAATCTGAAAAATAATTGTAGACTTGCTGTTTATTGCTGTCTAATACATGTAATGTCTATTGATGTTAGATACTATAAGTCATCCTGCTCTTAATTAAATACAACATTAAATACATTACTCTTTGTGCACATTATTTTTTGACTCGATCAAATGAAAACACAGGTTTCTCTCTGTTTGTTTTGTACCATCTGTTTAAACAATAAACTCTTGTTGCTGTTGTACTTGGCTAACACTGCCTCCTTGTGTACAAAGGGCATATGTGCAGCAATGAGGTTCAATTCAGTCAGAGCTGAAACTTTCTTCTCATTTAAAAGCATTTAAAGCATTTAAAATGTCTAGCACTGCTGCATCCCCAAATAGTTGTTTGTCAATCACAAAATGACCTCATGCTTCTTTACTCAGGAGGGCCTTCTGTGTAGCCACTCTAGTATAATGGCCTGATTCATTGAGTGCTGATTGTCCTTACCTAGTGCTTGATGTACTGTAAATGTATCAGTGGCTTTGAAAGTGCATATGAACAGAACAAGTATATCTTAATGTTTGATACAGTATGCCTTATTGAATTTCCAGATATAACAATAAAAACATTGAGAAAAAAAATATTGCTCCAAGTTGCAATGATCCTGTGGTTGTCCGCGGTTAAGATATAATTAGATATGGGTACAGACACTGCTACGCAAGTATAAAAAGTCATTAAACCTTAAAGCACAATGTTTCATAACACAGCTATATTGGAGTAATATAGTGTTATGTTGAAGAACAATATAAGCCATGGGCCATTTTAGATCTTGTACCACTAAATTATTTAACGTATTTAAGGGAACGTTAAACATTTATCCTATTAATAAATGGGGACAAGTGCTTTAAGAGTTGTCAGAAAGTCGTAGCAAGGCATGATGATGACTTTTCATATTTCTGTATAGTTGCACATTAACAGTGGAAACGCTACATAACAACCTACTTACCATAGCGGCTCCGCAGGCTCTGTAGTGGATCTCCATGTCATCCCTGACTCCTATAAATGTAGGCGAAACAACGACTAATAGCCAGCAGTGGTGGAAAGTAACTAAGTACATTTACTCAAGTACTGTACTTGAGTACATCCATTGTATGTTATTTACGCATCTACTCTACAACATTTATCTGAAAGCTCCAGTTATTTGTGACTTTACTAGTATGTTTTACATCGCTATGATGAGCTTATGAAATACAACGCATTGAACCATAACTTCCAACCATTTCTGGCTCGTTACCCTCTTACAAAAAAGCAGTAACTGTTTGGGGGCCTTTGTCAAATTTCTGATTTCTGTGTGTTGTTAGCAGTTCCACCAAGATTTCCCCCCAAACCAGATGTTTGAATTTGAATAACTGTTTAAGGCCCAAAATATTTTTGCACAAAACAAATACCCCTAAAAAATACTGATTAACATAAACAACTGTATGTTTTTAAATATTAAGAAGATATACTGTAAAGCTGATTTAGGTGTCAGCAATGAGTTTTTTCTTATTTTCTCTCCAATTAATCATTTCACTTACCAACCCCTAGGTTGAGCACCACTGGGGGGAAAACTACCTAACTGCCCATGAAGTGGTTAAAACTAGCTTCACCTTGAGCAGCTACAACAGTAAAATATAATTATACTTACACATGATGCATCAGTGCCAACAATCTAATAATGTCAAATATAAACAGCAGAATCCCGTTACTTTAAGCATATGTTGCCAAAACTACTTGTACTTTTACTTAAGTGGAAACTTTTACTTGTAATGGAGTATTTTTACATTGTTGTATTAGTACTTTTACTCGAGTACTTCTTCAAACAGCTTTATTGAAAATATTACTAAGAAGTGCTTCCTGTGTGCTTCTTTAAAACATGTTTGTCATCTTAAGCCCCATGTATAATCAGATGACCTCCTCGAGAATATTTCACCACGGAAAAGTGACAAAACCTGGAAGGTTTTCTTAATATTTTCAATATTAGTATAAAGCACCATATACTGGCTTTTTAAAAACAATATAAGTAATATTAGAGATATCTAAGCACCTGTGCTTCTGCCTACTGTATATGCACTTAAAACATAACGGGAATCAACTTACCAAGACCAGCTACTATGAAAATAACCCCCTCAACATCTATTTATCAAACAAGTGGTATTCTTAAACGGTCGTGGTTCATTTGATTTGTGGGTTAAATTGTGTGGTGAAATGTGGCTTTATTGTTTTTTTAGACTTTTATTTAGTTTGCTGCCTTTTCAACATGGCGAGTGTAAAACAGAGAAAGGTGGATGCGGAATGTTTCTTTGTGGAAGTAAAAGGCCAGTGTGTCTAGTTTGTGCGGACGCGCTTGCGGTGAAGAAAAATAATCTCAACCGTCATTCCTGCACGAAACATGCCAAACTGCACGAGCTGAAAGGACGAGTGCGTTTGGATCAAGTTAACGCTCTTCGGCGGAGTTTGGCCCAACAAGCAGCTCTCTGCAGAGCGTAACATAGAAACATGGAGAGGTAGAGAGGTAGACCACCACACCAAGAACAGACTGTTCCACCACTGCTGTGCAATTATCACTGCCATGTACAATATTCACTTTATTTTCTATCAACCTCTTGGTACTTATATTATTTTTTATTCTATTTAATTTTACTTCATATGTTCTTTTGCTGTGACAAGATAAATGCCCCCGTTGTGGGACTAATAAAGGATTGTTGACTACTGATAAAACGGAAAGATACATGGATAAAAAAGTTGCTTTTTTGCACAGCATAAAAGAAAAGTGAAATGAATGGGCTGTGTCTTAAAAAAAATGTGCTGAGGTTATGAGTTTAATAATTACTATGGCCCTCAAAGGATGTTGTAAAAAATAAAATGGCCCTTGATAGGAAAAAGGTTCCCCACCCCTGACATAGGACTGTAGGAGATTACCCACCACAATACTCCTAACGGCTAAACTTCAAACCGTTATGCTCTTAGCAACTAATGCTAACTAGTTAACGTTAGCATCAACACTGTTAGTCCTGACACAATAATGTTGTATTCACTATTTCAGTTGATAAAAAAACTTAGCCATGATAATGTTATGTGTCATGTTAGCTAGCTAAACAGAGTTCAGACAATTGGTTTTTAACAGCTTGAAATATATTCCTATCTGGCAATTTGAGCAGGTAAAGGGAAAGATAATTAGCGAGAGTAACTTTATGCAAACAAATAGCGTACGGCTGACACAGTAGCACTAAAACTGGCAGAAAACAAGGATGTAGTGTAGCTTATATTGTAGGAATTCATTGATTACATTTTAACATATACCTGATAGCACTGCCCCTTACCTATTTCTCAGCAGACTGACACTAGCAAAAAAGTCACGCACGGCACAAGTGGAACTAATAATAATAATAAAGTGATGGCTCCATTTCAGTGTTTCAGTGTTTCAGTTAGCTATGCCAATGAGTCTGCATCCACAACACCAGAATATCTTTACTTGTTAGTCCACTATACTTACTTTACAACTACAGTTAGTACTTTTCAGATTAAGAGTTTACATGTAAAACCTTGAATGCTATTTTAAATGCAGGGCGTTTAATGGTAGATACATCTACTTGAGGTTTGATTTGAGCATGAGAATGCTGCTAAAATAGTCTCTGCCAAAGAAACGGGTGACTACAGATATTACAGTAAGTGGCTTGATCAAACTGATGCTATTCTACAATAGTACACTGGGTGGCAGCACTGAATCTTGACAAAATCCCTCACTGGACACTTTGCTTTTGCATTACATTTTCTGCATAGTTTGGTTAATTTTAGGGTTGAGGGACTCCTGACACTTCACCTGTTTAGTGGTACGTAGGCCAGGTGCTGAAAATATTATAATATAAATGATTGTTGCTTTGGAATATGGCAGGGCAGGAAATGTGTAACTAAATAGGATGAGTTAGAATTACAAACAAGTTATAATCAAGTCTGAAAGGCATAATGTCCACAGGTCAACGTTACTAAATAAAAG
>NC_041358.1:22930382-22955382 GCF_900634415.1 Cottoperca gobio
TCACTAGATGTAATTGTTCAGGTGCTGATTGCTTCTTGAAGCTGCTTCACCTGAAATGTGGTTTCTATCATGCTAGCCATTTTTGGGGGTTGTGTTCAGTGCATTGTTGAGTTCAAGATCAGACACAGTGTAATTTGAATTGTAGCTTGCCAAGGATTGATGAGCCTGCACTTCCCAACTCTGTCCTGATGTGATGCATTGAGCATGATTGGCATGCGAGGAGAGAAAATAAGCCAAAAGAAAACAGAAGAACAAAGTGTTTGTCAAATTAGTCTATCATCCCCCAAACAGCTATGTATTTGATATGATAATTATGTTTATTTATCTTCCAGCTACTTGTTACACTAATTAGACTTTAACAAGCCGTATTAGGCAGAGAGGTCTGCATGAGAGACACTTTGTTGTCATGTTTTTCTGTTGTAGTTTTTTTCCAATGAAAATCGAATCACTAATGATAAAACGTGCTTATGGTTAGTCTTTAAATCACCGTGGTTGATCTTGAACAAATTAGCAGGTGAAACGTCAGAGCCCTTTACTACAGCACTGACTAAATCTTAAAAAATCTATAATCTCATGTGGCGATGAAGTGTGTGTGAAGATCTTTTCTCCCCCTCCATTCCAGTTCATTCACCCTGCTCTAAATATTGGATTCAGAAGGACTGCCTGTAGATAAGAAGATACATTGCTGGTGACATTTAAAAGGAGTCACTACCCCCTCATCTGCCTGTCGATTGTCAGCATCCTCCGTGGCCTATAATGAGAATATGCACGCCCAGGCCATTATAAATAGTCTGTGTCCTGGTTAAATGCAACACCTCTCTTTGGGTGCTATGATTCACTGTGATTCATGCCAGTGTGTGTTCTCTCTGTTCTCGCTGATGAGCTGGATGACCGAGGGGAGGAGATAAGAGCTGAAATGGGAACATTGATCATGGGTATGTGTGTATGTGTGTGTGCATGTGTGTGCAGACTGTGACGCGTATGTAAGTGGTAAATTGAACAAAGAGAGGAAGAGAGGGAGACATTGGAAGTACACAACTGAAGTGCTAAATTTGCCAGACCACTTTTGAGCCCACTTTCAGGAAAGAAATCAGGCCTACTTGAAGGAGGGAGCGAAAAGAAATGACCAATCCTTTCCTTCACAATGAACTGCAATGGTACATCTGTAATGTGATACATGTGCCTGTTTGTGTGCAGGGACAGGTGCAGCTGCTTAAAGAATGAGACACCTTGGTATCACGCTGGTGGCATTTTCCTACTTGTGCATGCATACTGTATATCACCTCCTCCCTGGCTGTGATAGACGTCATGATTAAGTGATGGACACCTTTTTAATTGCACCCTGTTGTCTGTTGTCTATGTAAAAGCTAGGTAGGAAGGACAGGAAAGAGCTAATGGATTGATAAAAAGCCAACCATGAGAGCACATACTGTCCTGTACACTTTGCGTGGCTCTCTGTGCGACCAAATATGCTGCCTGCCTGATTAGCTACTAATTATTTACACTGATATCACTTGGCTTCGGCTGCTGGGACTGTATGCATGTTTGCGCACGTATGTGTGTGGCCATGTACGTGTGCGTGTCTGTGAATTCTAGAGCACACCAGCTCCCAGTGGCCATGTGGGTGTGTGGTGGGTAGTTCAGAGTTACATTAATAGCCAAAGGGCAGGCAGGCAGGCAGGGAGGGAGGACATAGACAGGAAGGGGAAATAAAGTTTGCTGGTCGCCCACCACTTCCTGTGTGTCTCCTACACTCGCAGCCCACGGACCAAAGCTGCTTCTAAAACCAGTTTGTTTGCTTGCAGTGTGACAGAGATAACACAAACCCAAAGGTAAACACGGTGACAAAAGGGCAAGGAATGCCTCTAACAAAATAGTGATGGGTTTGTCACTATAGGTTATGTAAGTTGCTGGCAATGGCTTGCCCTACCCTTTCATTTTCTTCTTGTCAAGTCTTTGAGGTGAGGTCATCAAGTGGTACAAGGACAAAAGCAACAGCAGATAACACATGGATGAAGATGATGAGCTGTCAATTTCATCCTATTACCACATGACCAAAGTCCAATAATAATATTCACAGTAAACATAATGTAACAAAACTTTTACCTCATTTTACTGTCAACAAAGCTGACACTCATTCACCCTTAGTAAGTAAGTAAAGTAAAGCTAGCTCACTGTTAATCAATGTTGGAAAAACAAAGGAACTTGTTTCAAATCAAGCAGAGCCACTTTCATCACTGATACTGAAACTGTTACCTGTTTTAGGTATCTGCGAACACATAGTTGCAAAACGTATGTCAGCCTGATAGAGAGCATTCTGGTTTTCAACATCTCTGCCTGGTATGGGAACTTGACTTCAGTAAACAGAAACAAGCTGACCAGTACTGTTAAGACAGCAGGAAAGAAAGTAGGTCACCAACAAAAGCCATTAGACGACCTTTACAGCACGTACACAGAAAAGCTATGTCAATCATTAATGACATAACACATCCCCTCTGTCCTGAGTTTGAGCTGCTCCCCTCAGGGCGACACTATAGAAAACCCCAGGCAAATACAAAGATTTACAAAGGTTTGTTTGTTATCCCAAATGCAATTATTGTAGTCAGAAAACAACACTAAACCTTAATATGAGTGTAGGCTGTACACCATAGGTACGAATGCAATGAATGTTGTACAAGTAAGACATCTTTCCACTGTCTCGTATGCTTTATGTAATGTTTCTGCATCACGTTTAAATATACAAATGAGAGATCTGTGTTCTGTTCGTGTGCTGTTCTGTTTGTGTGCGTAGTTTTTGTGTTTATATTTTCCTGGGTGAAACCAAAGACAATGTTTTTGTCTTGGCTGGACACATTTGATTCTATATATAGAGATAACAAGGAGGAGTGCAGAATCCAGAACTGTCCAGCAGAGGTCGTTCTCTCATTAAGTGTTGGTAGTCTCTGTCCCTATCTTGAAGCGGGAAGCAGCAGTGAATAGGTGATGAAGGTGAACCATAGCTTCAGGTAGGCCAGTATTTCAGCTATAACAAAGAACTGCTGACATTGTGACACGACACAAAGTTTCATCTTAAATTCTGAGAATGTCTTTCAAATATGACGTTCCAGGACACATTTAGGTTCTCTCAGCCCTCTCGAGGGACTCCACAGCACCGCCAAGCAGTCAGCCACCACTGCTGACCGATTGCATTGGCCGATAAGAAGCCCCTGGTTTGCAGACATACTGTGCTCTGGTGAGAGGCAAACCCCCTGCCCTTCTGGGATCCCACATCCCCATTGAACTTTCCACCCACTCACTGAGGAATGCGGAGAGAGGGAGGGGAAGTGGGGGCTGTATGAGGCAGAGATGGGGGGGATATAAAGGGAAGGAGAGGAGAACGGGGAGCCGAATGAAGAAAGACGTAAAAAAAAGATGAGGAAAGACTGAGAATAACACATTTTGAAACACGGTGATAATAAATGGCCCTGGTCATAATAGCCTACTTTTCTCTTTTGTTCGTTTGTGTGGTAGTTAGATAATGTGAGAACAGGGACGGGAATGCAACGACAAAGTCAGCGACGACACTCTCCGTGATGCAGAGGAGGCCATTTTAGGGAGGCTGCATGGTTGAGGGTTTTCCCCTCTGTCTTTTACTGAACAGGTGAGGATTAACATTGACAGGAAAGGGCAGGGTAACAAAACAATGACACATATAGACACACACTTGCAAACAAACTCCACATTCACATGAAAACATTTAATTATCTAATGACGTGCTGCGTCTTTGTCAATACTAGGATTTGATCCACATAATACATTATGTGTACTCATGCGTATCTGTGTGTGTGTGTGTGTGTTATGCTTTCTTATTGTCCCAGCAATAAAGACTTGCCACATGACATCATGAGCCCTCAGGTGCTTGTTTCATTTTGTTTTGCCAATGGAGTCTTGTCAACAAGTTGCTAATGCCTTTCTCCATCCCTTTTCTCTCTTTTTGCAGTTTTTCTCAGAGGACCTTAGCACTGATGAAAGCAGGTGCCTTGGTATGCCTCTCATTGAATTAGGAATTCCACAGCGTAAAGTGGCAGCATTGTTGATGAAAGGTTAGAGCTGTTTCAAATTCTCCCCCTAAATGAAAAGGCCCTCTCTCCAGCGGTTGTACAAAAAGAGGGATGACATTTTCAGCTGTATATCTAAAGTGTCTGCAGCAAAATGCCAAAACGATCAAAGCCAAATAGGGAGGATAATACACACAGAGAGCACCTAGGCACTCTTTGTTAGGTTATCTACCCACAAACCTTAGTCAAAGCTTATAAAAAGTCATTACGCCCCACAGTGATAATTCTGTGAATACCCCCCATTTAATGATAAACAATTTACATGGTGGCAGTGAAAGGAATGTATCAGGTCTTTACATTAGGGATTAGATTCGGTGGCTGAATAAGTGTCTGTTCAAGGGCAGAATGGAGAATTGGAAACATAGTGGGTGGAACATGAAGAGATTTCATAAGAGGAGGCAGGTGGTTGTGACACAAGACATTAAAGCTCTCTCTCTCTTTCTCTTTCTCGTCCTCTCTTTTCTTCTTGTGTCTACCTCCAAACACACCTTTGTGACATATCGCAGATGTGAATGAACATCTTGGCTTTGAAGTGTAGGTTGAAGAATAAAGAAGGACAATGTTGCATTTTTTAAAGGTGCCACAAAAGCGCAGGATGTAAGAGGCTGGATCCTTGACCTTCATTGTTACTGCCCTCTGTTCAGGTCAGCCATGTACACGTCACAACCTCTATGTCCCCTATGCATTGTTCATTGTTCTAAAGATCAGACATGCTATCTGCTTACCTCGCCAACGTGACGCTGTTTCTGGCAACACCGACTCTCTGTGTCCTAAAGTGACTCACACTAGGGTTCATTGCACTTCATGTTTGCTACTCTTTTCAGCCAGTGACACCCCACAAAAGGGAGTGATCAGGCAAGAGATCCAGTCATATATAAGGATTATCAAAGCAACATGATGTTGAAAGGTAAACTTCAACTCTGCGCCCACCCAACAGGCAGACAGAGCTGGGAGGCAGCGCAAACAGAATGGATGTATTTGCTTTTCATGTGAAAATCAATGGGCCCAGACAGATGGCGGTTTGTTTCCTCGCTATTTACTCCCCGGCTCCTTGACAAATGTCCTCGCTGCCCCTCCTGGGCTGACGATGCACAGGTAAGCAGAAAGCCATCCCTTTCTTTCCCACCCCAAATGGATGACAGATGTGGCAGCTACCGCCCTATTTCTTTCTTTCTGTCCCCCTCTAAAACCCCATCCATTCCATGCTGTTTGACCTAGCTACGGCAAACAACCGTACACTCCTTTCAGAGGAAAAAAGCTTTATTTGCTTAATGATCAGATAAACATCTTTATCTTCATCTTTATCAGAAACATTGGCCACACAACACTTTAAAAAGCCAACTGGAAATGTTCCGCTATCAAGAAACACAAGGCTTTATTCATACGGGTTGGTGAGTCATATTGAGGAAGAGGAGACAGACGGCGTCTATGGTCCGTTAAAGATAGTTAGTGACAAATACGTTGATGAGTACTTCATGCCAGCCATGCCTGAAGTGCCTCAGCTCAGAGGGGACGGTTAACTTGACCTGGCTCATGTAAGAGGTTGAGGTGCTAAATGGAGAACACACATGAAAGAGGCATTTTCATTCTTTCCTACACCATATATAGGATGCCGCCTGTAGGCTATGACTCAGATGTATTAGAACAAAAATATTCATGCAAGAATCATAACAACTCTTGTTCATTTGAGGCAAAAAAGTAATATTTTGTTAGATCAGCTCGCCCACTCTAAAACCATTTTCCCTAGACACAAATTTACAGAAATTGTTTTTACTGGAACTGGGACTGTGTGTGAATATTTTTCCTGGTCTCAAATCAGTACAAACTCCAGCTCTAGAGGCAGGAATGATCCTCGCTGGAATCAGACTGAGGTCTGCAGCACCGCTGAATCTGTGGGTTTTAATAGAGCCTCGTGTGGAATCAAACTTTCCTTCTGCTGCCTTGAGAGATATTTTTAGTCAAACAGTGGCACTTCTGCTCAAGTACACCAACACAGCACATAAGGTACATTTCTCTGAGTCAGAAGTTTTTTTTTCTTTGACTTTGAACACAAGTTTGATTCACATTGACAGGCGAACTGCAGGTTCCACAAAGCCGCAGCTTGTAACAGAGGATGCTGCTTCTCCTTTATTTCTCCAGATTTTGGGAGAGAAGGAGGGTGAGAAATGTAGAAGGGGTGGGTGGGGGTGAAAGTCAGCATTCCAGCCAGGCCAAAGCGGAGCAGAGGTCGTGCGGGTAGAGAGCATGGGTGGAGGCGTGGGTGTTGCGGTGGCGGTAGTGCAGGGGCGTAGCAGAGTAAAGAGCAAAGAGCAGTTCCTGATTCCACAGCCCTGAGCTCACTACCTTTGCGACTGCCGCCAGCCACTCCTTTTCTCCTTCACACCATCTTCTTCCTTCTCCTCCCACTCCAACATGTCTCTCCATCTGAGGTGTTAACTCCTTGTTGGGCAGTTCTAGAGCCATTGGCATACATGTCGTTTTTTTTTTTTTTTTTTTAATTGAAGCTTGGGGAAGAGGCGGGCGTGCTGCTATGGATCCTTACTGGAAGTGAAGGCGTATGTGCCAGTAAAGTCGAAATGATTCACTCCATAAATGTTTTTATCCATTTGCAACACCGCATAATCCGCCTGGCAATTAACTGTGACCTGGCATGACGGACGTGTCAGCACATATACACACACACACACACACACACACACACACACATTTACAGCACAGGATCCATCGGTGAAGGAAGAAGCAACACAAGATGAAACAGAGTATACTAAGGAGGAGCCCTGGATTGGTCACGCCTGTGTTTAACCTATAAACACTGGGTTTAGTCAAGCTGCACTAAATCATGAATGTTGGTTATGTGAGCATTAAAAACAATAGCAGATTAGTGATAAAGCCAACTGTTTCTGTGACACCCCATTGAATATCTGAGGCTTGTCCACAATAGAGCATTATTTCAGCGAATAATAAGACTCATAAGCCAGATTGACAGGTGAATACAAGAATAGCAGAGGACAGGAAATGGTGACACACACACACACAGTACAGTATGTCGTAGAGGAGAATTAACATCCTAATATGGATGGGGTAAGGAGAGGAGGAGGACGGGGTTGGGGCGTCTTGCACAATAGTACCTGGACAGGATTGGGAAGGGCTGGGAAGGTGCATGCGATCACTCTGTTTTTACAGACTGTACAGCACGTGTGTGTGTGGCTGTGTGAGTGTGGCATTACACAATACAAGCAGTAGACTGTGACATTTGAATGTGCTGACTGTCCTTTGGTAGGCCACGCACAGGTGACGTGTATGCGGTGGAAAAAGATGACCTTATGATAGATCAACTGTTAATGCTCCCTCTCGATCTGCTCCTCTTTACTTCTCCCTCAATCTCCAGCCCTGTCGCTGTCCTTTGTCTTGTTCTACCCCACCCCCCCACGCTACCTTGTTCTCTCTCTTACTCTGTTTAATAAAATAAACATAGCTCGCTAGGCTACATATTGTCCTCTGGCTGCAGGAGCTATAAAAAGATCCACTTGTCTGCATTTATTTATCAATGAATGTGTGCCTCCCCTGCTTTCACTTTACAGGATGAGGTGGTATATGATTAAGGGTGCTATTACAGTTTGGCAGCTCTTGACTTTAACCGTAACCTCTGCTGGCATAATGTACTCTAATGTGTTTGAGTTCCATTTGAACTTTCAACTATCCTGCCGTCCCTAGCATGTTGATGAAAAATGTCCACCTTTAGAGAGCGCACTACCATGTGCAAGTGTGATAAATAGAGAAAAAGTCAAGGGGTCCTCGAATGTATAGATGAATGTAAAGAGCATGGCACATTTTAGTTGTGTGGTATTGATAACGCATCGTTACTTTCTATTTCTACACTTTCTATTTATTTCATTTTGTTATTCCCGCTTAAGTTCACTGATTTTCTTTGGAGAGAGTAGATGGTTAATGAACTTGATGATCCATGTGTGCTTCTGTGCTGTTTGGCTTGTGGCGCTGCGGTCCACACACCGAATAGAGGATGTCAATGTAAACACAGACAGTCAGCACAAAGGAATGTGTGAGGCACGCAAAAAGCCCTGGGGACAAAGTCCAAAAGAGGAAGGGAGGGGTGAAGAAAGGAAGGAAGGGGGAGAAGAAAATGCAACAGAGAACAAGAGAGTGCGTAAATGTGAAGAAGAGTAGAAGGAGGAAATACAAGACGATGTGAGAAGTTGAGAAAAAGAGTGGGAGACGAAACAGATTTTGAGGAGAAAAGAGGAAGATGTGAAAATGAGAAGAAGAAAGAGAAGGACACAAAGCTGGAGATGGAGACATTAAGAGGTGCTTTTAGGGGTGGAGGGATAAAATGAGAGGAATGAGGACCTTCACTAAGAGGGAGAGGGAGGCCAGAGGAGTGGGAGGAAGTTGAGGGAGGGAGAAAAACAGAAGGGGGACCTCACCCTGGAGGCAGAGAGATGGAAAGAGAGAGGAGGTGGAGTGGTAAGATAGCAGAAACAGAGGGTGAGAGTATGAGGGAGGGCCGGTGAAGGGCAGAGGTGGGGGTAGATCATTCATTCGGAGTCGGGTGGCGTGAGGAAGGAAAAGCCATGAGTAACTTCAAAGGCCTTGGGAGGCCTTGACAGAGAGGAGGGTTAGAGTCCTGTAATCCTCAGAGAGGTTAAAGGCCTCCAACTTTGGTTTCTGGTGCTGCTGAAACTAATTTAGCCAGCGGGCCCTAGAGGCCCCTAAGAGGGGCCAGGTCGTAACCGGAGGAGCTGTGAGTGACAAAGTGCAGGGGACTGGAGCCAGAGAAAGGCTCGAACACACATAACAGTGCAAACTATTTTAAGTAGCCCTTACTGGCCCACAGTACGACTACTCACAGGTTTACCGTATAGAAATGCTACTTGCTTTTATTAACAGTTGCAGGATCATAATTTACACATATGTTCTCCCTCTCAAGGAAAATGGTTTCTGTTATATATAATGCGTTCTTGATCTGCCTACATATCAATAAATATTACATTTGTGCCTCCAAGAAAAGAAGTGTCTGGGTGTGTCTGACACCGTAGCTTGGCTTCTGCACAGAGACCGAAATGATCAAAACAGATGCTTCTCCATCCAAACTAGGTCTAATTGACATAAGGGGGAGAAAGGAGGGGCATGTCACGTTTCAGCTCATCCAGTCACACACTATTCACATTCAGGAAAAGTTTAGGTTTTATGTTCAAGCAATTATGTTTTACAATCACCCACACTGAATTCCTTTGCTGACACATATGGAATTACTGCACAGGCTCCGAACCACCCAAAATGACAGAAAAGTGTAAAATACGGGTAGGCTCTGTGAAAGGAGACACTCTTGTGACGAAGCTTCGGCACCCGCTGCTAGCCTTTTTAATGGACTCAATGTCAACTGCAGAGTCCAAGTGTAGTCCCACGGAATAAGAACATCAACAGCCTACATATTAAATGCACAAAAAGCATTTGACATCTGGCAAGAACTCCATGACTACTGAAATGTGTGTGGGCGCTGTAGAATGAATGCACACATATACTGCTGTAATGTATTTAATGTTGTTTAGTGCATGTACATGTGTGTGTGTGCATGTGTGTGTGTGTATGTGTGTGTGTGTGTGTCTGTGTGTGTGTGTCTGTGTGTGTGTGTGCGTGACGGGAAACCATGGCGAATGAGTCATCCTGTACTAATCATACAGAAATGCTTGGAAGTGGTTGACATCCTTGCCTGACCGCCCATATTAAACTGACCGTTGACTGCGTGTATGTAAACAGGCTGGAGATTAAGCACATTGTGTTGATAATGTAATGTGTAATGTAATGAGCTGAGCTAAAGGCGTAGTCATGGGAAAAGCGGCTGCATGGTGTCTTAAAGGAGAATAAAGGGTTTATCAACAAGGTAGGCAGCATAAAGGCTGTGGGTGTCTGGAATACTGTGGAATAAGAACACAAGAAGTACAATTAAAAGCTGCAGGTAAGTGTTTAGAACTATGTGAGATCGTAGGTGTGCCTGTACGAGCAGGAGAGAAAGTGTTTATATGAAATTCTGTGTGAAGATGTGTGCAATCATGTGTATGTGAGTGTGAGTGTGTGGGCTGCTGGCCCCTCTGCTCTGTGTGGGCCTTGGGTGTTGGTTTGATTATAGTGCCTTTGAGACAGGAACTTTAAGCTTCTGTATGTCACAATCATGAGCTAAAAGACGGCAGAAGCTTGCACAAAGATGTAAAGTAGAACTAATAATGATCACACACACACACACACACACACACACACACACACACGTTCCTCCCCAGCTGTGACAGTGATTGCATGCTCACAGGAACAACAGGTAACAACAAACACGTTGAAACATGTTCATTTGATAATATAGATAACATTGATGCTGTTATAGGATCTACTTCCAATCCACTGTGTCAATCTGCACACAGCCTGTCCACATCTGTATGGACATGATGTGCTGTAGCTTTTAATAGGCACTGCTGTACAACAATGTGAAGAATCCTTGAAATGTTGTATCAAGGATCTAAACAAACTGACAATTTCCTTTTGGGGCATTATTTGATGAAGGTGAAACAAATACATATGCTTACACCTTCTTGAAGGCAATAAGATATTCTTTTGGGAAGGGCAAGCTGTTTTAATATGTGTCGGATATGTTATAAGTCTTTACAAATAAATGGAGGATCTTTGCTGCAGGGGATGCAAGAAGAACTATTTTAGGATGTAAAATACAATTAGAGTTGCCTCTGCAGTTGTGTTGAATAGTGTCAAACAAATGCTCTTTCACCTTTTACATAAGAGATTTAAGAAAATGTGCAACACAGTCCTCATGTACCTCAGACAAATACACTTCTGTCAGAGGCACATTTTGGAAAGTAAGGATATTCCATTTGTTTACAGGAAAACAAAATGTGTTAAATATGAGTGTGCTACATATGTGCCATGAATACGTATTCTAATCGATTGATGGCTTCATTTACATAAAGGTTACTTCAGCTTTAAAACAATTTAATTAATTTTTTACAGAGAAGCACTCCTTTGAAAGGAATCAATAGGGATATGTCGCCCTCATTTTTAGTGATGCACACGCAGCACCAAAGACCGGCTTGAGGTGAAAATAAGTGTTTACCTAGGGAAATGGAAATGAAAAAAAATAAAAGATCATGGTGGTAGATAGGGCAAAATGATCATTCCCCTGGTAGAGATTAAGGTGGACATGATAGATCCCACACTTCTCTATTCTACTCTAATGGAGAGAAGTTGGCCTCTCTGAAAACTGCAGCGCTCACCCAGACACCCAAAGGTCCTGGGTGACCTAGTTAGGAAGTCCCTGTGGTGGGTTTTTAGTAGTTATTCTGACAGGCTTGCCCCGCTTGTGAGCTCTGTTTTTAGCTACTTCACTTCCTATCTGACTCTCACACTTCTGCTCACTCTGCTCTATATCTCTGGCCTCTACCTCCTACTCGTGCATTATCTGTCCTGTTTCACTGTGCAGGTGACAGGGGTTGCATATGCAATGATCAGTCTAGTTTTGTAACTGTGTAGGTTCATGTGTGTGTGTGTGTGTGTGTGTGTGCGTATGTGTGTGTGGGCTCCTCGTGCATACCAGGTTTCTGCTTAAGGTAAGCATGATTCTAAGAACTGTCTTTTCAGGAAGAGCATGGAGGTCATGACTGGGCAGAGATCATCGGATGACGAATGTGGGGGCCTGATTGTCACCGTGGTGAGGACTGTCACGAAGAAGGAACACAATCTCTCAACAATAAAATGTGACACGTTTGCTATCCATCTCTTCTCTCTGCTCTGTCCCTGTTTGTGTCGCTGCATGATCACGAGGACACACTGTTCTTCCAGTGTCACGAAATAGTGTACATCTTCACAGTAAGACTGGGACTACAAGTTTTCTTCTTCTTTCTTTCTTCACAGATCAAGAAGATAGAAAACATGTGCTATCTCAGCAGACCCTCCTCGCCCTCCTGTGGGTGCAATTAACAATAGTGAGGTTGCTAATTAGGGACTATATGTATATATATAGCCTGTCTCCCTACTTCCCACCTCACACACACACACTTACACACCCTCACGTATGCATGTACGCAGGTGTTGTGGTCTAGATATATCTCGGTTACCAACAAGACCCATTAACAGACACGAGTGCTCTTACAAGAGATTTAATGCAAACACACATATGCTAAATGAAAGGTGTAAACATAAATACATTGTACTTTCATTGCTTTGTTTCCCTTCATCAGCTCCTCACACCTAATAGTTGAAATGCATTTTATTTTACATACCATACGCGGTGATTCACTTGCTGCATAGTATCACTGAGGAATCGGCTATAATTGCAATTATGCAATAATGTTTATGCACAAACATAATGGGGAATGTAGCGAGGAGTGATTTAGATTAGTCTTTAACCAAAAGTTGCCCTGATGTATCAGCGCTAAATGCAACACATTGTGTTCCATGACAAATGCAGAGGTGAAAGTGTGAGTGGGTAGAGGCAGCTGTCATTTGTGGGATGTGATGGATGACAGATAGTGGGGGGGTTCATCCCAGAGCCTGTCGTGACTCCCATCCTGACCCGTGCAGTGACCAGGAGAGTGGGAGGAAGAGAGAGAGAGAAGAAGATAAACAGAGAGAGAGAGAGATGGTCGATGTGAAGGAAGGAGAAAGGGACGCTAGAAAAAGAAGAAACGTGGGTCGACCTGTTTTAATTTTTCTCAGCAGTGAAACGAAGGACACGGCAGGAGGGGTAGGTGGGTGTCAGAGTGGGAATGGAGCATCATCTATTTGTCATCTATCTTCTCACTCCATCCCTTCTATCTTTTTTTCACTCCATTTCCCTCTTTCCACGCCTCTGTCCTGCTGTTTCTGGCTTCTCGTGGGAGTGTAGCAAAGACAAATAAGCAGAGGAGATTGTTTATTTGTGCCAGTGGGGAATAACAGTGCATTATTAACCTTGTATTACCTTGCCTTAGGTTACCTCAACCCACTAATTTATTACGGAGACCATAGTGTAATGATTTCTTCTTCTCTGGCTATGTCTGCATGACACAGTGGCTGTGTCAGAGGAGCAAAACCTCCTCCATCTCTCACAACAAGCCAAACACACAAATGTACACACACACACACACACACACATGCATGCACAAACTTTCAGGGTTGTGCATGCGTGGGAACAGTCACACATGCATCAGAGAGTACATAGACACAAATACATAAACACACTTAGATGCACAGAAGTAGATACGTGTCCCTGAGGGCACACCGAAAAAGGCACACACACACACACACACACACACACACACACACACACACACACACACACACACACAGATTATTAGCTTCCAGTGCCAGATGTGCCACCCACACACAAACACACAAGGCCTCATCGTTTGTCCTCAACAATCACAGGAAGTTAGTCTGTGTTGCTTCTAATCTCCCCATGGAGGATGTGTTCCACCAAATAGGAATACTCACCACCGTATTCTGCATGTAAATAAATACAAAAACAGCATTAAACGCCTTTTTTCTTCATAGGTTTATGTTATGATTCCCAGTTTTCATTATTTCTAAGAAATCAGGTCTTGTCCATCACCTTGTCACGGTGGACAGCACTTATTTAGACAGTACCCATTAACCTCGGCCGCCATTGCTCTGGAGAAGAAGCGGTGCGAACAAGAACGGTAGAAAGAGTTTTAATGTACACAATCTTTGACCTTTTATCAAAGAACAAGATATTTTCTGACACAGTTGTACCGATGATTCAACCGGGAGAGTTCTGTGTCCATCTAAAATGTAGAAGAGCTCAAAACTGTGAGTCAACATTGTTCATAGATTAAATGAATGAGACTTTTACTTCCAACCAGATACAACTGAAATAGCTCCTCCCACTTCCTAAACCTAGAAAAACAGAGTGTTGGGAGCTGGTGTGTAGGCCGTTTGCAATATGAATAATATGATATAATACAAATGTCCAGAATCAACTTTATACAGCAATATTTTGTATAAGGAAATGTATGTTGTTTTACATGGATGTACATTTAGAAAACTCAAAAGAATGAGGTGAGCATGCACCTTTTTCTTTTGTTGAACCTGCTGCTAAACACACTTCTTCTTAGGTGGGAACCAGGTACTATGTTTAGATAAAACCACAAAATGGAGCAGAATAAACATATCTTTTTATTCCTTCCAAATCCATAACAACAGATGAATACATTATATTTTACAAGCTCACATTCGTGTCCAATGTTTGTATTATTCAAAAGAAAAAAAAGATTTTTTCAATTTGTGTCACTGATTTACATTTCCTCCTCCTCCTCATCACGTCAGAGCCAAAAATGTCCCAACTAACTAACCTTACGAGTCAAGTGTTTCTAAAAACATTAGTAAACTACCCCGCCCACACACTCTTGCTGCTAAATACCCTCCAACTTAAAATGACTGTCGAGGAAAATCTGACAAGCCATCCATGCGAACACTGAGTGAAGCATTTGAGTATTTTTTGGGTTTGGGATTTCTCTGTGGGTAAAGAGGGAGAGGCAACATAGTAAGAAAATTGGTGTTCTGGGGAAATAAAAAAAGATAACGCCAAGCAGAGACACAGTGCTGCATCTGACATTCTGACACAAACACACACACACATGCACTGGGTGTGTACCTGCTCCTCTCCAGACAGCTTCATACAGAGGTGATAATTAGCTCATGCTGTATGCTGCTTGACCTAACACATCAATGTCCAAAAGCATGAGCTGCCTGTTTGTCTCACAGCAAGGGCTTTTGTTAAGTGTGCGCTCAGATGGGTGTATGCTTACATGTGCTTGTGCATGTGTGCCTGTTTTTCCTGAAGCCCCGCTGAGATTTGCACCTCCCTCCGCGAGGCGTCTCCTCTCCTCTGACCCAGTCTGGAGGTGGCGAGGCTGAAGGAGCGCTCCTGCCTCCAGGGGATTCACTGAGTAACAGCACAGGCTGCCGGGCACGATACTTATGTCCACCCTGCTAGAACACAGAAAGAAGCACACCAACAGAAGCTCCCACACATGGAGTGCAAACAAAGAGGCATACAGCCACATACACTGATCCTCTCCACCCCCTCTTCCTTTCTCCTCCATGCATGCATGAAGAGATGGGGAGTGAAAGGGGAGACAGAGAGAGGAGAGGCAGCATTGATTTTTGGTTTATCGTTTCAGAAAACCTGTTTTCTTGGAGAAATCTAACACTGAATTATTAATAACTTCATTCAATTTTGATGCATTTCTCTTGTTGGAAAACTAGAGATTCCTGAGTGAGGAGGTCCTGCATACTGGTACTGCTGCGGCTCCTCCACCTCCGCCTGCATCCACACACACACACACACACACACACACACACACACACACACACACACACACACACACACACACACACACACACACACACACACACACACACACACACACACACACACAAACACACGTCTGTCTGTCTGTCTTTCACCTCCTGGCACTCCCACCATCCTCTCTGGCTTGTGTGGGAGTGTGTGTGTGTGTGGTTGAGAAATAGGAGGGGGAGAGAGATAGAGAGGGAGAATTAGATCATGTAATGAGAGCTGCTGGCAGTGTGACTAAATTGGCTAACTATAGCTAACAACATTACACACTGTCCATCTGCGGCCTAGCCTGTCCTCCCTCTGCTCTTCTTTGTATACTAGTAAAATCAGCCATGTAAAGGACTCCCTTTCTCCTGGCCAGGGCCCTCCTCTTGAGGATAAAATGTAGAGCAAGCAGAAAATGCAAGACAGTAAGGAGAAGTTTTGTGTGCTAGATGGAAATGTGGTGAGCTCGGATGGAAAAGGAATATTAAATGCTATGGATATTTGCAGGTTCAGTGTCCCTATCAATATCTCCATGGGGGCTAAAATGTCAGATTTACATTTTAATGTTAATTGAATGATTCCAATCCCGCAATCCAATACTCATTTGGCAATTACCTTCCATGTATAGATTCATATCTGGCGATTCATCCACGCATGCTTTTCCTTACCTTTGATCAGTAATAGAAGAAATAGAGAACGCAGCCAGCACACTGTGCTGTTAAGTCTGTTAAATCCTCTACCCTCTGCAGCGTCTCCCTGCTGTCTCTGTGTCCGCAACTGGCAGCTCGCCTGGGTAGGAGGCCAGCGCCAGGCAATCTGTGCTCCAGCACCTATGCTGACCTGGCAGCTGCTGGACACCATGTGTGCCCAAGAATGTGAGCACTGGGCAGATGCTACAAAGTAGGCAAGGATGGAGGGATGTTGCAGGAAAAGAAAGATAGAAGAAGAAGAAGTTGAAAGAGAAGGGCAGAAGTGGTCTTCAGGCTGAGCTGCAGCACTTGAAAGTCATGACAGTGTTTGTCCCAAAAGTTGGTTGGAGAACTAAAGTTCAACAGAAACACTTTATTGGAAGCTTGAATTGAGTGTTTCTGTGTAGTAAAGTTATTTTTGACTATACAGAGGGAGTAGTGAATGGCTGTAATGTTGTGGGAGGATGTTTTTCTGTTAGATGAGTGATTTTCGAAGACCAATTGATAGCTGGAGATAGATGCAGGGTCAACATAAGCATGGGCGGATAGCGGAGATGAGTAGGTATGAGAGTGGAGAAGAGAAATAAAGTAAAAGAAGAGAAATAATAAAAGTGAAGGGATAATGGCCAAGGAGTAATAGCGCAAAGCTCCCAGGCAAAGATGAAATATTTGCAATTCCACTGGGTCTCAGGGCTGCAGGCTCTCACTCCATTTGTATGGAAATGAGTTTGTCTTTCTTTTTCTGAGCGCAGAGGAGACCAAAGGGAGTGCGAGAGGGATGGAGACGGAGGGAAGGTTGGGCAAACCGACTGACTGTCAAGGATATTGTGATTCCTGCCAATGCTGTTGGAAGGCTAGGGCCCTGGTTGTTTCTCTGCAGCACATATGGATAAAATAAATCTATGTGTTTATGACAGACTGATCTATGTGCCTGTCGCAAAGGGAGCCAGTTTGCGTGTTGTAAATCCCTTTGTCTATTATTGACAATTTTTCTCACCAAGCTCACTCTCTCTCCTCTCACTCTCTGCTTCTCAGTGCCATGCTCCAGTCCAGGCCCACAGCTGGGACTACTCTGATCCAGGGCACAGGCCTGTTTTCTGCCAGATAATTGGCAGATGTTGTGGAAGGCCTCTGTTTTGCTATTTTCAGCTGCTCCTGTGTGTCTGCATGTGTGTATCAGCGTCTGTGTACGCATGTGTGTGTGCACTGTGTGAGTTGAACGATGCTGCCACACATGTATTCATGGCCAGCTGCTCGTCTCTGCTACCCTGGGTGAGAGGGGAGAAGACTTCCTTACGATTTCCTCCCCTTCTCTCTGTTACTACTCCCCCCTCTCCTCAACTCCCTTCCCTTTCCCTTCCTTTCTGAGTCACAGCCGCCAGCCACAAGTCTGCGTAGGTCTGAGTCATGCCTCAGCTCTCGTGAGATGGGCCCTGCTGTCTGTGAAACCACAGACATGAGATATGAGAAATGGGAAATGAGAGAACAAACAGACACACACGCTCACTTGCACAAACACTCACACAAACACACACACACACACACACACACACACACACACACCCACACACACCCACAGAGGGTTATATTCTTGTACCAGGAACATTCTGGGATGGATAAGCTTAGAGCCAGACTGGAGCACCTGTCTCTCACAATGAATGTTAGCTGCTGCTCGTGAAGTGTCTGAGGCTTTGTGAGACACGAGTTTGAAGAGGCTTTTGTGAAGTTAACTTTACTTTCCACAACTAATGATAAATTGTGTGAAGACGGCTGTTTTTGAAAAGTTTTTAAGATGCTCTGGAAACTAATAGAATTGTTGCAAATCTTTTGACCTATTAAAGAAAAGCATCACGTAACACTTCTATCAAGAGGGCCTGTGTAACTTTTCCTAAACAGCAACCACTGTGGACACATGTGGACAAGTAAAAAGTAGACAAGCATGCACACAAAGTCAAGGCAATCAAAGAACAATGTCTTCCATTCTATTACATTGAAAGCAATGTCAAAAAGGTTGCAAAACCAAATACATTTCAGGAGAATACAAGAAACACTGATAAAGATCTGACCTTGTTTATTTCTGTTCAAACATTCAGATTACTTCCGAACGATTCCTGTGAAGCTCAGCACAGGTTCAATCAGGAAGTCTACCTCACTCCTCCAGCTGCTTCTAATCAGCTCGTTAGGGGCGTCCACTCTTTTAGTTAACCAACTAGATTTTTCCCACGATCTCCAACAGCCAATCACGGTGCTGCTGTCGAACTTTAAATCTGTTCACCTCTCTGCCTCCGTCAGCTGTCATTTCACTCCATCATTATTTCCAGTTCCCAGGTTGAGGTCCAGATTCTCTTCATCCCATCACCTTCACCACCCCAAGGGGGGGGGGGGGGGGGGGGGGGGTTTCCTATTCTACTTACGACTTCACCTTCCCCCTAACATATATGATGTCACGGTGGGGTCTAATCGCCAGAGACTATTCTCATCATCTTGTGTACGTGACAATACATTTTCGTTCACTCAGAAATAAGTTTCTATTGATGGAAATAGGCTATTGCTGGAGATATTAGCTATATGTAACATTAGCCTTTTGTTAAGCAGATTTTATTGTCCTACAAAAACTTCTATTGTGTAACTTTTCTGTCCTCTGTACAACTTAGAAGTACAATAGACATTTTCGCTCATCTTGGAGCATGGGAGTGCATTGTCGAAAATGTTGTGTTGTGTTGCATAGCACTTAGCTTTTCTCTTTTATTTTACCGGCCTGGTCTCAGAGTCGTGCTTTTGGGTTCTAACCTGTTTTTACTGAGCCTTATCTTATTTTAATTGTACATCACGTCAACCCTATTACGTTTGATGAGTTCATCTGCCTTTCTATCATATTGTCTAGCACACTTTTAAGGACACAATGTATTTCGAGACCGCATTCAGTGTTCTGTTGTGTTCTGTTTCTGAAGATGACTCACTGCTGTTATAACACCCTCAGCGTATCTCTTTGACACCCACTGAGACCCACTAGGCATTTATTAGTGTTAGCGGTTTGCCAGCGTGATCCTATGTGTGTTGAAATCTGGAGGTTCACGCCTAACGTTAGAATGAAGCTGGGAATTGTCATATGGGAATAAGGATTGAAATGGCTGTTTTTGTAAGTAGCCTAATACCAAAGTCTGTGGCAACAGCAAATCAAACGCTAGAAGGGTTTTAGACCATAAATCCACCACCACTACAGTATCATCTCCAAAGCAGAAACGGAGGAAGCTTTTCCAACACGAGATCAAAGAACTTTACCTTGCTGATTAGAACGCAGGGCAGCTCAACTTTCAGATGCCGCGCTGCTGCACCATTCTAGCGTAAGAGGATTAGTGACGTGACTTGTTAAACTACACAACAAAACCACAATAACTAAGGATCAAAATGTGGAAACCTGGTTTGAAGTGTGGAGAGAAGCATCCATGTATGACATAAATAGATTGGGGGAGCTTGAAAAGATTTCTCTGACTGAGTTTTAGTTGGAGGGGGTTTTGAAGTCTGTGAAAAACGTTGAATTTTAGAAAAGGATTAAATTGCGGCGGTTTGATGTTTCTAAATTTACATTCCCATATACGTTCCAATGTCCCTCTCCCCTCATCAGATCCAATTACAATATCATTCTCCCACATCATCATTGGTCAGTGGCCCTGCCCTTTGAGGTCAGCTGCTTCTACCAGCCTGCACCACACTTCCTCCGTCCTGTGCAGTCTCTCCATCGCCCTCAGCGCTCTGGCCAAATGCCTGAGGCCGTGGTCAAGAGCTATTGATCCCCAAGGTGAGAGTTCACACAAGGGCTGCATTGTCAGGGGTGAAAGGTCAAAGCTGAGTGGGTCAAGTGAGATTGAATGTGCCTGCCTTGTTGCTAGGAGCCATGAAGGTCAGCTCGGCCCAGTTCATTCTGTGACCCCGGCTGGTCAATAGTGCCTCACGTCCATCAATGGAACTCTGATTCGTCATTACATTTTTTAATTCGTAGCCTGCGCATATTATTCCCTTGAAGATAGAGGAATGGCCGTACAGATGCACAAGTTAGTCCCTGGGATTGATTTTAGATGGCAATCATCTTGACCTGCAGGCTGGGGGATGGAAGGGGATTGGTCCTTGTCAATAGTGAACAATGGTTGCTGATTTTTTGTTGTTTTCAGAGTATACCGCTTCCAATTAAACTACGTAGCTCATCAGAGGGGGCAGAAGGCCAATGCCAGATTTGCATGGATAGACACTTTTCATCAAATCCTTTGCCTTTTGAACCCGCATCAAGGCAGAGCTTAAAGAAATGCTTCTTTCACAACAAGGCTTGCTCTCTTGTCTCTAGAAAGTCTGATTCCAGCATTTACTTTTAGTCGGAGGCTTAGACTATCAATCATTTCAGCTAAACTATGATCTGAGGTGATTCAGAGCTACATTTTGGCATCCATTCTCCAGTCCAAATACGCTCGGAAAAGCTTGGAAGTCATTCGTATTCCACAAGATTTTTCTGGCTTTCCTGCAGACAGACACGTGTACACACACCCAAACACACACCTACAGATACACATTGACTATCACACACGCAACAGTTAGGGATGCTCACACTAGGCTGTTAGCTTTGGCACAAACCAGGGAAGGGAAGAGAGACCAGAAGCCCGTAGAGGAAATGTGGGAGTGTGTATTTGTGAACAGTAGAACAAATAAAGGCAGATATACAGAAAAGAGGTTACAACAGTTTATATACCTGGAGATTCAAAAAGAACATACTGGATTAAAAAAGTGGTGATTTAGAGGGAGATAAGAAAACAAAAGGGATGTTTATGATTTTTCTTTTCACCACTGAGTCACCGAAGAAAGCTCTGCAGTGAGAAAGCAGGCTTCCAGAAGATATGTTCTTCTATGTTATTCATAATAAAAGCTAAATAACATGTACTTTTGTCTTGTGCTTTTAGTCGTACAAACTCCTTTCCTGTACCACTATTCTTTTTTTTAAATCATCGTTCATTTATACTTGTGGCCCCCCCTCTTTCCTCTCCCTCCCGCTCTGCCTGTCACTGTGTGTGTAGGCAGCATTGTGATAGGAATAGATGTTCCCCCTAAGCGAGACCTGCAACTGCCATTTGAAAAAATCAGCTTAATGGAGAACAGTAGGTAAGGAGTGGGCAGCTTGTACTTTTTCTTCTATTCTTTCCCTGCTGCTCCCACTGTCTGTCATTTTCTCCAGATCGCTGTCTTTTACGCTCTGCCTCCCTTTTCTCCGTTTAGTTTCCTTCTCCGTGTTCTCCTTTTCACCCCCGTCTTCAACTTGAGCTTGTCTTCCTCCACTCCAAATGTTTCCCTCTCAGGTGGCACATTCCCCTATCTTCCCACCACCTCTTCCTCACCTGCCACACTCTCCATGCCTGCCCTCTCTCTGTCTATATCTGTGTCTATCTCTCGCACTCTCCACCCCCTCTCTTTGCTATATTTTTCTTTCACTTTTCTTTCTTTTATCTGGGCGCACATTCCTCTCCTCCCACACTCGAAATTCTCACTAAATGATTCCAAGTGTCTGGGCCCCGTGCCTCCCTGAGCAGGCAGCACAGCCACCACACACACACACACACACACGTACGCACAGTTACACCCACGTAAATATGTACGTAAGCACACACAAGTATCATTCTGGGTGCTGCAGAAGGAGGATAACAAAGTTAACAAAAGACAGAGAGAGAGAGGGGGGGGGGGGGGAGAGAAAGAGGGAGATGGGAGGTCTCTTTGTTTCATTCTGTAATCAGAATTTCTGGCTTTTAGATCCCAGTCATATTTCTTATCAATCCACTTGTCAACCATCCCTCCCTCCATACATACATCTAACTAGAGATATTCTTATTTTTCCCCATTCTAAACTGCATACTAATTATAAGCAGGTTTTCAATATAACATGTGTTTGTGCTTGAAGAGCAATGAGTATATTCAAAAGAGAGAACATGCACACTAAATCATAATGATATTTGAGTGTGCTATTGATGTACACTATTGTCACAAACGAGACAGCTGCAGGAATATGTATAAAAACAAAAAGTTAGTATTAACTATTTCAAAAGACATTTTGCTTTCTCTTTGTGAAGTTTAGGCTACATGACAGCAGCAAGTCCGAAGTCGTAGTTTCACTGACATCCATAGGTGTGCTAACAGCAACGAGACTAAGAGTCTACGGCCATGCTAGCGGCTCTGTGAGGTTGCAAAGCGATGCTTTGAGCTAAGATGCTAACGTCAGCATGCTAGAAATACTCACAATGACAATGCTAACTGGTGGAATATTTAGAATGTATAATGTTTAACATCTTGAGTTTAGCGTGTTAGCATGCAAGCATTTGCTAATTTGCACAAATCACGATGTATCGCAGAAGCTAATCCTATTGGTCAAACTTTGTATTAATTGGATCCCCATGTTATTACAATTCATCCTGAGGGAAACATGAATGTATGTACCAAATGTCCTGACAACCCATCATATATATTTCAGTCTGGACCAAAGTGTTGGACCTACTGACAGATTGTGTGACATAGTCATCCCTGGAGCTATGCTGCTAGCGTGGCTAAAGCAGTATACCACTATACTAGTGCTGCATATGCCAGTGTGCAGTATGAAAAACAGCTTTTGTCTGCGGTACCAGGGCAACCATATCATTCTGCTTTCTCACACACACACAAGAAAGCTGCAGTGTGTGCCAAAAATATTTATGTTTTTATTCTCTGAAATGTTTTGTAAATTAGAGCTGGCTAATAACACACTATATTAAACTGCTTGTTATATTTCCATGGCAGTCACATTCTTTATCTGATTAAATGTCACATTTTTCATTTTGTGAATAACTCATTTTGGAATGAAACTGTAAATAATGATGAAATCATAATTCTTTTCTCCATCTTGCATCATGGTAGAGATAGAGGTAGAGACCTCTAGACGGCTGTTTTCTGCTGCCTGTTTCTCTATTCTTTAATCAATAATTCACGCATGAAGTTATGGATGAATTATTCACATACTGTTGTCAGACATAAATGCACTGTGCTCGTGTTATGGGCCTGTACCCACTTTTAAATGCAAAGAAAGGGGATCTACCTGGGAACCACAAAGTCAGCCACACTCCCACTCTCTCTCCTCCCGACTCTATTCTTCTCACCTCGCTGTATTCTTCTGCCTGTCAGCCGTCCCATTTTCACTCCCTTCATACGCATTCAATTCTCCTTTCATTCTTACTTGTCACCTAGATTACATGCATGTAGAGCGAGGCGCTTCTGTTTGAAAGAGACAACACAGGGACAAGGATAAGTAGTGGTGGCTGAAAAAGGGATTTCACTGCCTATCCTCTCAGCACACAATGCAAGCCAACAATCCTACAAGCTAATCCCATCGCTGCTTAAAACTCGAGGTGTAAAAACATTGCGGGGAGCCAGGCAGGGAGACAACAGTAGCGACACAGAACATTGTCATTTTTTCCCATTTTCTGACTTTCTCTGTTTTCCTGTCATTCCCTCTTTCTTTTCTCTCTCAGTCTTTTTCTGTCTATTCCTAATTAAAACAGTGCTAGTGTGAGTCATAGGCTATAACTGTATTATCTAGCCTCTGGGTCTATTTAGACACACACTGCCTCCTTAACAACTGTTCACATTAATCATTTGATTCAGCATGACGCTAATTAGGAATTTGTCAATACTATTAATCTCCTCATCCAGCCCTCATGTGGATTTGAATATCTCAGCGATTATGTAGACCAGCAGTTGATAAAGTATTACCTGTTGCCTGGCCAACCCTAAGGTAATGATGAGCAACGAGGAGGGAAACCGCCATTCAGATAGAAAACCCTATTCAGGCTGTTCGTGTTGGCAAACATTTACCAGGAGGTATTTGAGAGCGAGACACGTGTGTGTTTACATTGCATGATAAGAGATATTAGAACCAACGAACGTGAACAGGATGCAAGACGCCATAGGTAGATGGCTGATTGAATGAGCTGAGCCAAAACGGTATTAGCAAGTACAAGTCCTGCAGAAGTAAAAACAAAAAAAGAGCTTAAGAGTTACAAGACAACCCGAGCCAACGATGGAGCCGAGCAAAAGCCGCTTGAGAGATGAAAGGCCCAAAAAATCCACGCTGAAGGCTTGTGTTTTTCTCCTTTGGAGAGCTAGTTTGAAATGTACTTTACTCCACAGACGTGCAGATCTCTAGGGAGTGGGCAGAGGTGTGACAGAGCCAGACATTAAACAGAAGCTAGGCCAGGTTAGAGGGGCCAGGCGTGGGAGACAGGAGAGAGCCTGTGGGATAGAGCCCTGTGTAGGCACCAACTTAACCTGCCCCCCTCCCCCTCAACTCCAGTCCTATCTGCTCACCCACGCACTCTCCTCCATCCCCACTCCCCCTCGCTCCTCTCCTCTATTTTCTCTCCATTGTATTCATCACCCTCTGCCCACACTGCAAACTCCATGCTGAGACGGAGAATAAGAGCTCTGCTTATGTGTTTTGCTAAAAAAGTGACATGTAAGAATGCGCTCCAGCACTCCCCCCTGATTGCCGGCGTTTCCATTCCACACAATTTGAAGTGGTCTGTACTGCTCCAAACAACATCAGCAGACATACACAGAGACAGCCAGAGAGGAGGAAGGGGAGGTAATCAGTCCCAGGCCACTGTTTAGTACATGCACACAGTCAGTGGTGAGAAGAGGCAGCCTTGTCAAAGTCAGGGGTATGTTAAACCTTCACAGAGAGACACGGTGCAGGGCTGGAGAGACCAGACAGCCTGATGTATTTTAATGTGGAACAGGATCATGCTTTTGTTGCGGCTCGAGCAACTCCTTGTCCTTGTCTACCCTCTTCTTCC